>NC_137048.1:12292814-12297814 GCF_032717465.1 Coenobita brevimanus
TGTGTTGTGTGGTGTGTTGTGTTGTGTGGTGTGTTGTGCGGTGTGTTGTGTTGTGTGGTGTGTTGTGTGGTGTGTTGTGTGGTGTGTTGTGTGGTGTGTTGTGTGGTGTGTTGTGTTGTGTGTTGTGTGTTGTGTTGTGTTGTGTGTTGTGTGTTGTGTTGTGTGGTGTGTTGTGTGGTGTGTTGTGTGTTGTGTTGTGTGATGTGGTGTGTTGTGTGGTGTGTTGTGTGATGTGTTGTGTTGTGTTGTGTGGTGTGTTGTGTTGTGTGTTGTGTTGTGTTGTGTGTTGTGTTGTGTTGTGTGTTGTGTGTTGTGTTGTGTTGTGTGTTGTGTTGTGTGGTGTGTTGTGTGTTGTGTTGTGTGATGTGTTGTGTTGTGTGGTGTGTTGTGTTGTGTGGTGTGTTGTGTTGTGTGGTGTGTTGTTTGTTGTGTTGTGTGTTGTGTTGTGTGGTGTGTTGTGTTGTGTGTTGTGTGGTGTGGTGTGGTGTGTTGTGTTGTGTGTTGTGTTGTGTGGTGTGGTGTGTGGTGTGGTGTGGTGTGTTGTGTTGTGTGTTGTGTTGTGTTGTGTGGTGTGGTGTGTTGTGTGTTGTGTTGTGTGGTGTGGTGTGTTGTGTTGTGTGGTGTGGTGTGTTGTGTTGTGTGGTGTTGTGTGGTGTGTTGTGTGGTGTGTTGTGTTGTGTTGTGTGTTGTGTGGTGTGTTGTGTTGTGTTGTGTTGTGTGTTGTGTGTTGTGTTGTGTTGTGTGTTGTGTTGTGTGTTGTGTTGTGTTGTGTGTTGTGTTGTGTTGTGTGTTGTGTTGTGTGTTGTGTTGTGTGGTGTGTTGTGTTGTGTGTTTTGTGTTGTGTTGTGTTGTGTGTTGTGTTGTGTTGTGTTGTGTGTTGTGTGTTGTGTTGTGTTGTGTTGTGTGTTGTGTGTTGTGTTGTGTTGTGTTGTGTGGTGTGTTGTGTTGTGTTGTGTTGTGTGTTGTGTTGTGATGTGTGTTGTGTTGTGTGGTGTGTTGTGTTGTGTTGTGTTGTGTTGTGTGTTGTGTTGTGATGTGTGTTGTGTTGTGTGGTGTGTTGTGTTGTGTTGTGTTGTGTTGTGTGTTGTGTTGTGATGTGTGTTGTGTTGTGTTGTGTGTTGTGTTGTGTGTTGTATTGTGTGTTGTGTTGTGTGTTGTGTTGTGTTGTGTTGTGTGTTGTGTGGTGTGTTGTGTTGTGTGGTGTGTTGTGTGGTGTGTTGTGTTGTGTGTTGTGTTGTGTTGTGTGTTGTGTTGTGTTGTGTTGTGTGTTGTGTTGTGTGGTGTGTTGTGTTGTGTGTTGTGTTGTGTTGTGTGGTGTTGTGTGTTGTGTTGTGTGTTGTGTTGTGTTGTGTGGTGTGTTGTGTTGTGTGTTGTGTTGTGTTGTGTGGTGTGGTGGGTTGTGTTGTGTGGTGTGGTGTGTTGTGTTATGTGGTGTTGTGTGGTGTGTTGTGTGGTGTGTTGTGTTGTGTTGTGTGGTGTGTTGTGTTGTGTTGTGTGTTGTGTTGTGTTGTGTTGTGTGTTGTGTTGTGTGTTGTGTTGTGTGTTGTGTTGTGTTGTGTGTTGTGTGTTGTGTTGTGTGGTGTGTTGTGTTGTATGTTGTGTGTTGTGTTGTGTTGTGTGTTGTGTTGTGTTGTGTGTTGTGTTGTGTGTTGTGTTGTGTGTTGTGTGTTGTGTTGTGTTGTGTTGTGTGTTGTGTTGTGTTGTGTTGTGTTGTGTTGTGTGTTGTGTGTTGTGTTGTGATGTGTGTTGTGTTGTGTTGTGTGTTGTGTTGTGTTGTGTGTTGTGTTGTGTTGTGTGTTGTGTATTGTGTTGTGTTGTGTTGTGATGTGTGTTGTGTTGTGTTGTGTTGTGTTGTGTGTTGTGTTGTGATGTGTGTTGTGTTGTGTTGTGTGTTGTGTTGTGTTGTGTGTTGTGGATTGTGTTGTGTTGTGTGTTGTGTTGTGTGTTGTGTGGTGTTTTGTGTTGTGTGTTGTGTTGTGTGTTGTGTTGTGTTGTGTGTTGTGTGTTGTGTTGTGTTGTGTGTTGTGTTGTGTTGTGTGTTGTGTTGTGTTGTGTGTTGTGTTGTGTTGTGTGTTGTGTTGTGTGTTGTGTTGTGTTGTGTGTTGTGTTGTGTGTTGTGTTGTGTTGTGTGTTGTGTTGTGTTGTGTTGTGTGTTGTGTTGTGTGTTGTGTTGTGTTGTGTGTTGTGTTGTGTGTTGTGTTGTGTGTTGTGTTGTGTTGTGTGTTGTGTTGTGTGTTGTGTTGTGTGTTGTGTGTTGTGTTGTGTGTTGTGTGTTGTGTTGTGTGTTGTGTTGTGTTGTGTGTTGTGTTGTGTGTTGTGTGGTGTGTTGTGTGGTGTGGTGTGTGATGTGGTGTGTTGTGTGGTGTGGTGTGTTGTGTGTGTGTTGTGTGGTGTGGTGTGTTGTGTGTGTGTTGTGTGGTGTGGTGGTGTGTGTGTTGTGTGTGTGTTGTGTGGTGTGGTGGTGTGTGTGTTGTGTGTGTGTTGTGTGGTGTGGTGGTGTGTGTGTGTGTGGTGGTGTGGTGTGTGTGTGTGTGGTGTGTTGTGTGGTGTGTTGTGTGGTGTGTTGTGTGGTGTGTTGTGTGGTGTGTTGTGTGGTGTGTTGTGTGTGTGGTGTGTTGTGTTGTGTGTTGTGTGGTGTGTTGTGTGGTGTGGTGTGTGGTGTGGTGTGTTGTGTGATGTGGTGTGTTGTGTGATGTGGTGTGTTGTGTGGTGTGTGGTGTGGTGTGTTGTGTGGTGCATTGTGTGGTGTGGTGTGTTGTGTGGTGTGGTGTGTTGTGTGATGTGGTGTGTTGTGTGGTGTGTTGTGTGGTGTGGTATGTCGTGTGGTGTGGTGTGGTGTTGTGTGATGTGGTGTGTGGTGTGTTGTGTGATGTGGTGTGGTGTGTGATTTGGTGTGTTGTGTGATGTGGTGTTGTGTGATGTGGTGTTGTGTGGTGTGGTGTGTTGTGTGATGTGCTGTTGTGTGGTGTTTGTGTGGTGTATATGGTGTTGTATGATGTGGTGTGTTGTGTGATGTGGTGTTGTGTGGTGTTGTGTGATGTGGTGTGTCATCTGTGGCGTGGTGTATTGTGTTGTGTGATGTGGTGTTGTGTCGCGTTGTGTGATGTGGTGTGGTGTACTGTGTGGTGTTGTGGTGTGTTGTGGTGTTGTGTGGTGTGTTGTGTGGTGTTGTGTGGTGTGGTGTGGTGTGGTGTGGTGTATTGTGTGGTGTGTGGTGTTGTGTGGCGTGTTGTGTGGTGTGGTGTGGTGTATTGTGTTGTGTGAGGTGTTGTGTGATGTGGTGTGTTGTGTGGGTCGTTATGTGATGTGGTCTGTTATGTGGTGTGGTGTGTTATGTGGTGTGGTGTGGTGTATTGTGTGGTGTGGTGTGTTGTGTGGTGTGGTGTGTTGTGTGGTGTGGTGTGTTGTGTGGTGTGGTGTGTTGTGTTGTGTGGTGTGGTGTATTGTGTGGTGTGATGTGGTGTGGTGTGTTGTGTGGTGTGGTGTGTTGTGTGGTGTGTTGTGTGGTGTGTTGTGGTGTGTTGTGTTGTGTGGTGTGGTGTGTTGTGTTGTGTAGTATGTTGTGTGGTATATTGTGTGGTGTGTTGTGTGGTGTGGTGTGGTGTGGTATGTTGTGTTGTATGATGTGTTGTGTTGTGTGGTGTGGTGTGTTGTATGGTGTGTTGTGTTGTGTTGTGTGGTGTGGTGTGTTGTGTGGTGTGTTGTGTTGTGTTGTGTGGTGTGATGTGGTGTTATGTGATGTGGTGTTGTGTGGTGTGCTGTGTTGTGTTGTGTGGTGTGCTGTGTGGTGCGATGTGGTGCGTGTTGTGTGGTGTGTCCATAGCATCTTCTGAAGGGAGAAAGTATAAGAAAAGAATATATATTAATATATGTTCCGCTGTTGCCTTTTCCTCATTTCATTTACTGTCTATCTGTCTGTCTATGTCTATCTATCTACCTATCTGTCTGTCTATCTATCTATCTGTGTATCTATAACCAGACGCCATAATCTCGTAAGGGGTGGCCGTTAGTCTTTGAGTTAGTTCTTTTAGGGGGAGGGTCACTAACCCTCCGCCAAACCACTTGTTGACATGTAGGGAACACGTATTGGTTTTATGGTTACCACCCAGCGTTGTAAGTTAGGCTTGTCACTCAATGCAAAGCCACCTGAAAATGATTGAAAAGTAATACAAAGTGACAGGAAAGATGGGTATAATAGGAAGAGAGGACAGACAGAAAAAGAATGATAAAGATGAATGAAGAAGTAGGCAGCAATGCATCAGTAATTACAGTTCCGCTTGTACACACACACACACACACACACACACACACACACACACACACACACACACACACACACACACACACACACACAGTCATTATAACACATGGACTTTCACATGCATCACTTCCTACAGACATCTCCTCCCTATTCGTACAACGCCAGCATGAGGAAGGGATAATTCTGGCTGTCACTATCCCTCCGAGGGCAAGATCCGGTACTGCAGTGGGTATATTTTTTTTACCATACTCTTTCACTGTAATTTGGCCCTAATATTTCCCCCTCTCCATCTTGAATGCTGAGTTGGCTAATTTAACACTAGAATTTGATGATAGTCACGAAGAAGTGCTCTGGGAAGGATGTAGAGCCGTGGAATTATCCTTTTTCCGCCACAGACCTGCGTAATATAAACTACCGAGTGATGAAAACCTTGGACAAGTCAAGATGAAAGGAGTATAGCACAGAGACATATACCAATATCCCCGACCCTCTTGGCCTTATACTAATATCGTTCAGTATGGCAATGGGTTTTATGGAGTAGGGAAGTACAGTCAAGGGGAGGAATATCGAAGTTTTAGTCGAAGAAATACGCAACTTTTACACAATGTCTGAAAAAGTTGGTTGGGTTCCGAAGATGAGATCACGGGTTTCAAAAGTTATTGTTCACGGTCCCGTTATTTATCGTAAGGGAGTGGGTTATAATCAGCCTAGGTGTCCTGTGGTGAATGAAAGCTAAATC
>NC_137048.1:12302814-12305314 GCF_032717465.1 Coenobita brevimanus
GTATGGGTAATATGGTTACCACCCAGGGTTGTAAAAGGTTTCTTGGCTTACAGGAAACCATTGGGCTTGTCATTCAATGTAAAGCCACCTGAAAAGGAAAGAAGAGTGATAGAATGTGACAGGAAAGATGGGAGAAATAGGAAGAGAGGAGGACAGACACAGAAAAAGAATGACAAAGGTGAAGGAAGAAGTAGGCAGCACTACATCAAGTGAGTGGATGATGGTGAGAAATAGGAAGAGAGCAGGGCAAACACAGAAAAAGAATGATAAAGGTGAAGGAAGAAGTAGGCAGCACTACATCAAGTGAGTGGATGATGTTCATTTGCGATTATAAACAAAAACAGCATTGAGGTGTTGGTTCCCCAGATGTTTAATTAAGGACAGGTGTGTTTAATTAAGACTTACCTGGCTGTGTTAATTTACATATTATTTATTTATTTATTATTTGTTATTATTTATTATTATTACCTCGAATTAGAGATCCGGAAGTTGTTATTTTCTGTGTCATTTTTCTGTCTACGTGTGTGTGTGTGTGTGTGTGTGTGTGTGTGTGTGTGTGTGTGTGTGTGTGTTTCTCTCTCTCTCTCTCTCTCTCTCTCTCTCTCTCTCTCTCTCTCCGTTGAATAAGAAAAATAAACATCACAGCCTGAGGGGAAAGTGAATCTGACTGAAAATGAAATAGAAAAGAAATGGGTGAAATAGGAAAGAAATGGGTGAAATAGGAAAGAAATGGGTGAAATAGGAAAGAAATGGGTGAAATAGGATTAAATGGGTTGAAATGGGATGAAAAATTGGGTGAAATAGGAGTAAATGATATAATAGGTTGAAATGGGATGAAAAATTGGGTGAAATGGGAGTAAATGGGTTGAGAAATGGGTTGGAAAATTGGGTGAAATAAGAGTAAATGGGTTGAGAAATGGTTTAAAATGGGATGGAAAATTGGGTGAAATAAGAGTAAATGGGTTGAGAAATTGGTTAAAATGGGATGAAAAATTGGGTGAAATGGGCAGGACAGGTTCAAATAGGTTGAGAAATTGGGTAAAATGAGTTGAAAAATTGGGTGAAATGGGTTGAATAATAGGGTGAAATGGGCAAGATAGGCTGAAAAAGGTTGAGAAATTGGGTGTAATAGGAGAGAAACTGGGTGAAATAGGGTGAAATGGGTTAAAAGATTAGGTGAAATGGACAAGGCAGGATGAAATGGGCAAGATAGGGTGAAATGGGAATAATTTGAAATGGACCAGCATAGGGTGAAATGGGTTGAGAAAGTGGGTGAAATGGGAGAGAAATAGGGTGAAATGGGCAAGATAGGGCGAAGTGGGTTGAGAAATAGGTTGAAATGGACTGGCAGAGGATGAAATGGGGTGAGAAATTAGGTGAAATGGGAAAGAAATAGGATGAAATGGACAAGATAGGGTGAAATAAGTTGTGAAATGGGTTAAAATGGACAAGGGAGAGTGAAATGGGGTGAGAAATGGGGTGAAATGGGTGAAGGACATACCGTGCGACTCAAAGTGAAACGTAATACTAAGAAGTGAAGGTGAATAGCGATAGATAAAAGGTGATTCATAGATAGATAGATAGATAGACGGATAGATAGATGGATAGATGATTAGATAGATAGACGGATAGGTAGATAGACATGATTAGGTAATTGGAGATAGACAGACTGATAGATAGATAGATGATTAGATAGATAGACGGATAGATAGATAGATAGATAGGTAGATAGATGGATGGATAGATAGATGACTAGTTAGATGGAAGGATAGATAGATAGATGATTAGATAGATTGACGGATGGATAGATAGATGATTAGATAGACGGATAGATAGATAGATGATTAGATAAATGGACTGATAAATAGATGGATGATTAGATAGATAGTTGGATAGATAGATTATTAGATAGATAGACAGCTAGATAGATGATTAGATAGATAGACGAATAGATAGATAATTAGATAGATAGAAGGATAGATAGATAAGATAGATAGATAAATAGGTAGATAGATAGATAAATGATTAGATAGATAGATGGATAGAAAGATGATTAGATAGATAGATGATCAGAGACGGATAGATAGATAAATAGATAAGATAGACAGATCGATGATTAGATAGACGGATAGATAGATAGATAGATAATTAGATAGATATATGTAGATAGACACTGGCTGAATGGGTGACTGATAGATAGATAGACAGATAGAGTGCTAAAGATAGATATATAGATGGCTGGATGGCAGTAAATAGATAGATAGACAAGCTGACAGAAGGACAGATAGATAGACAGGTGGATAGATAAATAATTGATAGATAGAAGAATACGAAATACGTAGACATATATACACAGATAAAACGACATGGCAGAGAGAGAGAGAGAGAGAGAGAGAGAGAGAGAGAGAGAGAGAGAGAGAGAGAGAGAGAGAGAGAGAACAGCATCACTTCTTACGTAGCCCTGAAGTTCCATACCTATTCTCGATCTCCCTCTCCCGTA
>NC_137048.1:12310314-12315314 GCF_032717465.1 Coenobita brevimanus
CCCTTTTTTTCCAGGGAAAATATTAAGCGAATGGCGTGGGGACGAGGCATGAAAGGAAAGTCGGACAATTCAGCCTTAGATTAAAGGAAAGGAAAGGATAAGGAGGAAGGAGAGGTGGGAGGAGGAGGAGGAGGAGGAGGAGGAGGAAGAAGAAGAAGAGGAGGAGGAAGAAACGGAAGGAAAAGTAGAGGAGGTTTGACAGTGAGAGGGAAAACTGAAAGAAAAGTCCTGAAAATGAGTTGGTACTATTGAAAAAGTGTTGTCTCCGGTGGCTTTGTATCTGAGGTAAGGAAGTAGAAAAACAGACTTCTTGATGCAGGACCAGTGACGGAGGGATTAGAGTCAAAGTCAAAGTCAAAGTCAAATGTTTATTTAGCCATAGAGATTACAGTAGTTGACATAACACTTAGTCTACTAGCGGCTGAGCCTTTTGAGAGTCCAGGAACTCTCTTTAAAGGCACCTTGTATTTCTTGCACTTTTGGTAAACATCAATTGTCTAGTAAGGCTAAAACTACGATTTGACTAAATCAGCTGTATGACTTTTAAGTAATAATGGTCATCCCCGAATGACAAGAGTTTAAGATTTTAATAAAGGGTATATACAAGATAGCACTACAACAGAACGGAGGAAATTATTATATTAATACGAGTAATAATAGTAATAATAATAATAACTACCGCAATAACAATAATAATAATAAATAATAATAATAATGAAAGTCAACTAATTTAAAGAATTAGTACTTTGATAGCAAGTAAGATTTATAAGCAGATTTGAAAGATACACCCTCGCTTAGTTCCCGAATGGCCATTGGGATACCATTCCAAACTTTGGGTCCCTGATAAGTGATATGTGACTGGGACTGGGTTGAAGCCATGAGCGGTATTTTTAGATTACAGTGATTTCGGAGATTATACCGATCATTCATATTAAAATCAAAGTAACTGTTAAATGACAGGTTGTGCAGAGACTTGTAAACAAACAAAGCAGTGCAGTAGGACTTTATATCAGGCAATTTTAGGATACCCAATTTCTTGAAAGATGGATTAATGTGGTCATATTTGCGTAAGTTTTCCATTATACGGACCGATTTCTTTTGGGCTATAAATAAGCGGTTTAGTTGTGTCTTATAAGCACCACTCCATACATTGTTACAATAAAACATTAAAGGAAAAATCAGCAAGTAATAAATGAGCTTAAAAGACTGTGTTGTTAGTTGATGCCGAATGTGGTACATGATACCACACTGTTTGCTAATCTTTGTATGGAGATACTGGATATGTAAATGCCATGACAAACGTTCATCAATTATAACACCAAGCAATTTTATACTGTCCACTCTTTCAATTGACTGGGCACCTATGTAGATGTTGGGTTGATTTGCAGCGCTTTGTTTCCTACTAAATATAATGTAATGAGATTTGCTTACGTTTAGCGTGAGTTTGTTGCTTGTTATCCATTTTTAAATATCTGTTAGGCTGCTCTTTACAACATTTGATAGTTCATTGAGATTTTGGTGGCTTGCATAAAAGGTACTATCATCAGCAAATAGTACTGGCCTCATATGTGAGGTAGCGTACACGATGTCATTTATGTACAAAATAAACAAGAGTGGTCCTAAGACCGACCCCTGGGGAACTCCAGATTCTACTGGCATACAGGTAGACTGGCACTGTTTGTATTGCACAAACTGTTTGCGATTGGCTAAGTAGGAAGCAAACCATTGATCTGAAGTGCCTCGTATACCATAGTGGTCAAGCTTCTTTAGTAATGTAGAGTGATTAACCGTATCAAATGCCTTGGCCAGATCTAGAAATACACCCATAGTAAATTTATTTTCATCAAATGAAGCCAGCACGTCCTTGGTGAATGACAGCAAAGCACTCTCGGTAGACAATTTTTCCCTAAAACCAAATTGTGAATCAGTGATAATATTGTTGTTGTTGCAAAATTGAATTAACCTACCATAAACCAATTTCTCTATTATCTTACTGATTGCTGGCAGGATTGGGATAGGATGATAATTGCTTAACAGCTTTCGATCACCAGATTTAAAAACTGGAATGACTTTGGCCAATTTCAACATGTCAGGAAACTTTCCAGTCTCAAAAGATAAAGAGGAAGACAAGTACAGGAACTAGGTAGGCCATTATTTCCTTAATGATGGACATGGGGATATCGTCATATCCGGGACCAACATTCCGTAGATTTTTTATAGTCTGAGTAACTTCATGTTCAGTAGAAGGTGACAAAACGAATACACTGTCTTGCCTATTGCGTAAATATGATAGAAATTAACCTCAGACTCTCCAACAGACTCAGCAGGTTTCTTACCAACACTGACAAAGTAATTATTAAAATGGTCAGCTACTTCCTTAGGTTCATATACCTCATTATTGTTTACTAAATAAAAGCAATTATTTCTTTGTCGTGAAGAAGGCTTATTAAGGATGGAGTTTATTATACATCAGCTTTTTTTACTGTTACCTATATTTTCACTTATTTTATTCTTATAGTAATCTGACTTTGCCTTTCTGATTTTAGCTGTGATTTCATTGCCAGTCTGCGATACTCTGCACCGTACGTAATGGGTTTCTTGGCACACTTTCTTTGAAGCTTGTTTCTTTCTCGGATCATCTGCCTAATATCTGCAGTAATGTAGGCCTTATCAGCATGTTTAGATTTAATTGTTTTTTGTTTTAACGGAAACTGGTTATGAAATATATTAGAGTGAGTGAGAGAAAGTTTGAGAAAGTGAGAGAGAAGGAGTGAGAGAAGAGATGAAAAAATGTTAAAATCCATTAAGGTGTATGAGTCAGATTTCAGTCGTATTTCAATGCTAGTCAGATTTCAGTCGTATTTCAATGCTAGTCAGATTTCAGTCGTATTTCAATGCTAGTCAGATTTCAGTCGTATTTAAATGAGTCTGATTTCAGTCGTATTTAAATGCTAGAGTCAGATATCAGTCGTATTTAAATGCTAGAGTCTGATTTCAGTCGTATTTAAATGAGTCAGATTTCAGTCGTATTTAAATGCTAGAGTCAGATTTCAGTCGTATTTAAGTGCTAGAGTCAGATTTCAGTCGTATTTAAATGAGTCATATTTCAGTCGTATTTAAATGCTAGAGTCAGATTTAATTTATATTTAAATGCCGGTCAATTATCCTTTTTTTTTTTTAAGGAAGAAGGAACCAAAGGCCAGGAGCCAACAAGATTGTTCCCTCCAAGAAAAAATAAAAGCCAGATAATAGAGAGGTAAATTCAAGACCCGTTCACTTTGAGATGCCTGAACACACTGAAGTTTGAAAGACTGGAGGTCATAGGCAGTGGGATATACAGGGTGAAGTGAACGATTGTAATAATAGTAAAATCTACTCATGGGACCCAGTCACGTAGATTACAAGTGAAATAAGAGAAGCAGTATTCTGTCATAAATCAGTTACTTGGATTTCAGTGTTAATAGTAGTATTTTTTTTATGCAAGAAAGAAGGAACCAAAGGCCAGGAGCCCGCAAACCGTTCCTTCCAAGAAAAAAACAAAAACAGTACAAAAGAGAGCCAAATTCAAGATCCGTTCATTTCGAGATGCCTGGACACACTGCGTTTGAAAGACTGGAGATCATAGGAAGTAGGAAATAAAGACAGAGGGAGACAGTTCCAGAGTTGACCTGTTGCATAAATGAAGGACTGGGAGTAACGGTTAACTCTTGCATTATTGCAGTAAAACCCAAAGAAAAGATCCAGTCTTTTAGAAGCTAGATAAGGTGCATGCAAGCAGCGAAATTCATGACGAAAGAATGGTTTAGTGGATTCCTGATAGTACTGCAAGAACCCCACAGGAAATTCCAAGAAAAAATTAAAGAAAACTGGAACAAATCTAGTCGCTTGGAACTTAAAGGTAAATACACGAAGTGATGCTGAGACAGGAGGAAGAGTTACATGCATCCTGAGTGCTGTGAACCCCAAGAGAGAAATCCAGGCTACTGAAATACTGAAATGGGTTGACAGTACAGGGAAAGGCAGCTCTGAAATCTGAGGGAAGATTGAAAATTAGACACCGGCATTGAGGAATGAATGACCAAAATGATGAGGAAGACAAGACGTTTGTTAGGGTGGACCTGACCGGGGCTAAACACACCATGACCTTCCTTGACACAGTAAGCAACAGTACGCAGGTCAGGCAAGGTCAGGGCATCCTAGAGGCACTGTTCCGCTCTGCCGGCGGAGTAGATGGAGGAGGAGGGAGGCAGGAGGAAGTGGAGGAGGAGGTGGATGATCAGAACTCCACATCCATCGTCAGCCAGGCTCTCTCCTTGACCGTAAGCACCGGAAGAGGCTTAGATCTTAACGCAAATGGAGACCTAGATTTGAGTGGCACCCTTCTCACCCTTGGAGATCAGGAGACCGTCTATCTCTCCTCCTTGGCCCACAACTTGAGCCTCCAGATCTCGTCCTCGAGCAATGGGACTCGAGTAGAGGCGCTCTTCGCCAACTACCCTCCACACCTGCTGGATTTTGCCGTCTTCTGCTGCGTCGCCTTCATCGTCCTCGGCGTCCCGGCCAACCTCATCACCATCATCGCCCTCGTCAGGTGCAAAAAGGTAGGGGTTGTCTGGCACTTGTATGTTTTCTGCTCCAGCTTCTCAGTTTTTCCTTTATGTTTTTGTCATTATCTCTGTCGTGTGTGTGTGTGTGTGTGTGTGTGTGTGTGTGTGTGTTGTTCTGTTATTAAAACCCCTTCATATTTTTACACTTCAGTTTCACCAGTTTTCATTCTCTCTCTCTCCCTTTTTTTCCTTCCTTCTCTCCTCCCTCTTCCTTTCCTCCTTCCCTCCTACCTTCCTTCCTTCCTCTTTCCCTGCCTTCATTAGTTTGTTAGTTCGTTCCTTCATTCATTCCAACCTTCCTTCATTCCTTCCTTCCTTCCTTCTTTCATTCATTCATTACTTCTTTTCTTCCTTCCTTCCCTCTATCCATCCTCCTTTCATTCCTTCCATCTT
>NC_137048.1:12317814-12570314 GCF_032717465.1 Coenobita brevimanus
GGGATGTGATGGGAGTAGTGATATGACGGGGATAGGGATGTGACGGGATAGGGATGTGACGGGGGTAAGGATGTGACGGGGTAGGGATGTGACGGGATAGGGATGTGACGAAATAGTAATATCACAGAGGAGGGATGTAACGGGATCTCTCTTTCTCTCTCTCTCTCTCTCTCTCAGTTTCACCATTATTCTCTTCCCCATCCATCCATTTCAAATTCCTTCCCTCCCTCCCCCCCTCCCCCTCCTCTCTTCCTTCCCTCCCTTCCTTCCTCCCTCACTCCCCCTCCTCTTTTCCCTCCCTTTTCCCTCAGGACTGGACAAAATATCACCACGTGTATTAAAGGAACTACAGAATGAAATATCAAAGCCTTTAGCTGAACTTTTTAGCTTATCACTTAAGAGCAGTAAGGTGCCACATGAATGGAAGCTTGCTAAAGTAACCCCAATATTCAAAATAGGCAACAGAGCCCAACAAGAAACCTACCGCCCAATTAGTTTAACATCGGTGGTTTGCAAATTGCTTGAAACTATTATCAGAGACAAGTTTGTAAAACATTTAGAAACAAACAATCTTATAAAAGATTCTCAACATGGTTTTCGTAATAATCGCTCTTGCCTCACGAATCTGCTGGACTTTTTCAGTGATATACTGAACATGTATGACGAGACTAAATCTGTTGATGTGGTCTACCTCGATTTTCAACAGGCTTTTGACAAAGTTCCACATAAAAGACTCCTTCAGAAGCTAAAGGCACATGGTTTCAGCGGCAGTGTTCTCGGGTGGGTAGAAGATTGGCTCACCGGACGAAAGCAAAGAGTTGTAATAAATGGAAAAGAGTTAGACTGGATAAACGTTACAAGTGGAGTGCCGCAGGGTTCAGTGTTAGGTCCTATTCTTTTCTTAATATATGTGAATGATATTGACGAAGGATTGTGTTGTAAGATTTCAGAATTTGCTGATGATACTAAAATAGGTAACAGAGCAGATACAGCACTGCAAAGACAGGCAATTCAGAGTGATCTTGATCAACTGTTTAACCGGGCCCAAGTCTGGGAAATGGATTTCAATATTAATAAATGCAAAGTGTTAAACATTGACAGTAAAAATGTAGGAGCAAGTTATAGCATAAATAATGTCCAGCATGATAGGGTAAACCATGAAAAAGACTTAGGAGTTATAATAACAAATGAAATGAAACCAAGCAAACAATGTACAGAAGATGTGAAAAAAAACAACAAATTGATTGGGTTCATAGGCAGAGCATTTGAATATAAATCCGATAATATCGTCCTCACTTTGTATAATTCCTTAGTACGCCTGCACCTGGAGTATTGCGTTCAGTTTTGGTCACCGTATTATAAAAAGGATATGGAAAAGCTTGAAAGAGTGCAGCGAAGGATGACAAAGATGATGCCTAGATTGAGAAATAAACCGTACGAGGAACGTTTAGAAGCCCTGAATCTCTTTACCATAACAAAACGGAGGATACGAGGAGATTTAATTCAAGTATTCAAGATATTCAAAGGACATGATAACATGGCTGTCGATAAATACTTCACAGTTGATCACTCGAACTACACTAGAGGCAAGGGGCATAAAATAATTGGCAAACGATTCCAGTCGCATGAAGCTAAGCATTTCTTCTTCAATAGAGTTGTAAATATGTGGAGTAAATTGCCCTCCAACGTAATAGATTGTAATACAGTACAAACCTTTAAAGGTCGCCTGGATAAGTATTTGGCATCCAACCCCCACCTTAATATGTTTACTCCTAAATAAAGCACTTGTGTTCGTATAATTGTCTGTTTTATTTATTTCAGTTTTTTAGAGCCTGGATCAATTTATTAAATGCAAATATAGTATATGCACAGACTAGGATATGCACAGATAGCCCTGAGTTAACGGACACTACTCATACTTTCGACCTGTGATGGGCTGTGGATCACTGAGGGTCCCTGTTAGTTACGTGGCCACCATCGGGATTTTTTTAATGTACCAGGGGTCACCGCTTCAGGAGGTGACTTGTTTGCTTGTCCTGCATGGGAAAGTTCCTAGTCCCAGTGGAATGAATGGAGCTGGGGCCTGATTGACTGCTGCTTACCTTAATAGCACCAGGCAAGGCTGCCACACCACCCCTGAATATCCACACTGTGCATTGTGCAATTTCCACACTGTGTCCGCAGACGCCCTGTCAACTCAATGTACCCGTACAGTGACATGCATTAGTTATTTATTTATTTGATTACTCATTGTACTTTACTACTTTCTCTTTCAGGTTATTCATACTGGTAGCTTATAGATAATGTATTATAGAATGTAGCTTTTCCTTTTCAGTCTTTCCTATGAAATTTCCATGTCAGTTTTTCCATGATGCATGGTGGTTTTTCTCACTTTTTCTTGCCAGTTTTGGCTGGAGGGTTTGGAGGCGTGGGGAGCCTTCTTGCTTTACTATCCTTATCCTTCAGCATGTAGAGATAGATCTTGTAGTCATAGTCTACTCTGTACCAAACAGCCTCGAAAGGACCAGAAGGTCTGTTGCTGTTTGCTTTCCTTTCTACTCCTTTGTACTCCTCTTTGCCTTCCTTTTTCCCCCTCCTCTTTTCCCTCTTTCCTCCCCCTCCTCTCTTCCCTCCCTCCTCTCCCTCCTGTCTCCTTCCCTCCCTTCTTTCCTCCCTTAATCCTCTCTCCTCAAACAACCACTACTATTTTTATCTGCCTGTCTGTCTGTCTATTTAGGGTGTCTATCTATCCATCTCTCTATCCACATGTCTGTCTCTTTACACACACACACACACACACACACACACACACACACACACACACACACACACACACACACACACACACACGGACGCACGGACACTCGCGCGAGCGCCATACTTTACCACAAACTAGCACACTACACCACGCACTACCACACCAGTCACAACCCCCCCCCACACACCACACCCTACCACACTACTTCACTGCACACCACCACACCAGTCACTACCCCCCACACACACCACACCCTACCACACTACTCCATCACACACCACCACACCAGTCACTACCCCCCCCACACACCACACCCTACCACACTACTCCACCACACACCACCACACCAGTCGCTACCCCCCACACACACCACACCCAACCACACTGCTCCACCACACACCACCACACCAGTCACTACTCCCCCCCACACACCACACCCTACCACACTACACCAGACACCACCACACCAGTCACTACCCCCCCACACACCACACCCTACCACACTACTTCACTGCACACCACCACACCAGTCACTACCCCCCCACACACACACACACCACACCCTACCACACTACTCCACCACGCACCACCACACCAGTCACTACCCTACACCACACCACACCCTACCACACTACTCCACCACACACCACCACACCAGTCACTACCCTACACCACATCACACCCGCCTACACCACAACATACCCTCCCACACATCACTAAAAAATGAATGCTGGGTGGTTAAGGAAGTTTCCTAACACCTCTCCCGTAGCGATTTGTTTTGTTTATTACACCTTACTGTCCCTTTCTGTGTTACATAAATCCTTCCGAAATCGCCATACTCTACATAAATAACGTACACAAGAACATTAACCAGCCATATGCAATAATAAATCGCTAAGGAAGAGGTGTTAGGGAGCTTCCTTACCCGACAGGAATACAAACCCAGCTCCCTAACACCTCTTCCTTAGCGATTTATTTTTCAATATGGCTGGTTAGTATCCTTTTGTACATTTTATTTATGCAGAGTATGGCGATGTTTGAAGGATTTATGCAATACAGACTTGGACAGTAAGGTGTAACAAACAAAACAAATCGCTTAGGAAAATGTGTAAGGGAGATAAGAACATCCTTAGCAGATAAGAATGTAAAAATACGAATTTCTTTTGGTTGAGTTAGTAAATGTGTTTGTTGGAACGAGGGAGGGAAGGAGGAAGGAAGGAAGGAAGGAAGGAAAGGAGAAATGAAGGAAGGAAGGGAGAAATGATGGAAGGAGGGAGAAATTATGGAAGGAAGGGAGAAATGAATGAATGAATGAAGAGAGAAATGAATGAACGAATGAAGGAAGGGAGAAATGAATGGATAAATATGTGAATGAATGAAGGAAAGAATTAAGGGAAAAATGAAGCCATGAGTGAAGAAAGGAAGGAAAGAAAAGTAGATGATGAATTAGCAGTGCAGGTTCAGAGAGAGAGACAGAGACAGAGAGAGAGAGAGTAAAAACAAACCTTGGGCAAGATAAGAGAGAGAGAGAGAGTAAAAACAAACCTTGGGCAAGATAAGAGAGAGAGAGAGAGAGAGAGAGAGAGAGAGAGAGAGAGAGAGTAAAAACAAACCTTGGGCAAGATAAGAGAGAGAGAGAGAGAGAGAGAGAGAGAGAGAGAGAGAGAGAGTAAAAACAAACCTTGGGCAAGATAAGAGAGAGAGAGAGAGAGAGAGAGAGAGAGAGAGAGAGTAATAAATAATAAATAAATAACTTTATTTCCACTAAGCAGTGGTTATTAATAATGATACATGTTCCGATATATAGTAAGTACAGTATAATGAAAACATGAAAAATCAGTACATATGAAGACAAATTTAGAGCAAAATAAAATCTCAATTGGGATTTTTATCTTGCAAATGCATCCAAGGTATTTCAAGTCATAAAACATTTTTCTCTCCCATAAGAAAACACAGCAGCCTAGATTTGAATACTGGTAGGCTACTGGCGTTGGTTATTAAAGCAGGCAATTCATTCCAGAGCTTCGGGCCCTGTACAGCGAGTGACCTGGCACCAGTGCTAGTGTGGACTCTTGGTACATATAGGCTATTTTGTTGTCTGGTTACACTTCCAGTCACGTTATGCACAGAAGCAAAGGACATAAACCATTCAGGGTACACACCACGCAGTATCTTATACATAGTACAGTACGTATCAAATGCATGCTTTTGTTTAATATTTAGCCATCTTAACTCTTTCAGGACTGGAGAAACATGATCGTATTTCCTCAATCCACCTACAGCAACTTTAGCAGCAAAGTTCAATAGTTTCTGGGCACTGTGTATAAGAGTTCCGTTGGTTGTACCCCATATCCTAATACAATAATTAATCAAGCTCAACACAAGAGCTTGAATTATGATTATACGAGTCTGTTTCTGGAAATTATCACTTAAACGATTTATATACATCAATGTCCCCATGACTTTTTTATTTAACTCATTAATATGCACATCAAAGCTCATATACTTATCAATATAAAGACCTAAATTTTTAACATGACTACTAGGAGTGATGTTATTGCCATCAAACTTTACAGTTGCATTAGCAGGTATACGTGATAAGAGTTGTCGATTTCCAATAAAAATACATTGAGTTTTATTTGGGTTAATCATGAGACCATTCCTAAGAAAATACTGATTAGCTTTGACAAGGGTTTCTTCAGTCTTAGTGATAAGATCCTCCAGATTATTTATAGTACCTGTATGAAGGAATTGTGTATCAGCATATTGTGTTAATATACAGTCATTTAAATAAGTTGATATGTCATTTACGTAGATATTGAATAAAAGTGGACCTAGAATTGAACCTTGTGGGACCCCGTAGGTTACATTCTGCTTTGTAGATACGACATCATTTAATCGAACAGACTGAGTTCTGTTACTAATGTAACTATCAATCCAAAACGAATCAATTTTTACCTTGGCACATTTATCTATGAGGATGCCATGGCTAACACTATCAAAAGCTTTAGAGAGGTCACACAAGGTTAACAGAGATATTTTCTTTTGGTCCATATTGTCATAAATTTCATCATTTATAACAGTAAGAGCAGTCTCAGTAGAAAGCTTTGATCGGAAACCATGCTGAGTGTTAGATAAAAGTCTCTTTGTTTCTAAAAAGTTTAACAGTTGATTAGCAACTACCTTTTCTAATATTTTAGAAACAGTAGGTAATAGTGAGATGGGCCTATAATTATTAACATTGTTGATATCACCTGTTTTGAAGACGGGGACAACCAATGCGTGTTTCCATGTCGTAGGGAATATACCAGTTGTGATAGAGGTGTTAACGATACAAGTTAAGTAAAACGCGATGACGTAAAGTGCGTCTTTGATGAAGCGAAGAGATATGCCATCAGAGCCATATGAACTACTTTCCTTGAGACTTTTAACTGTAAGGACTATCGTATTGCTGTCCACAGGCTGAGGTCTAAAGTATTCATCTTCTGTAAGGCTTGTTAGAGGCATGTCAAATTGATTGTTAGCAAGGCTTTGTTGCGTCTTATCATATGTAGATTTACCAACGTTAGCAAAAAATCTATTAAATTCTTCTGCTTTCTCATCTTTATTTTCAAAGTTCTGATTATTAGATTTTTTATTCTTTCCTGGAACAATTTCCCTGATGACCTTCCAAGTAGCAGCAGTATCACCTTTAGTACTGTTAAATTGATTATGATAATGTTCAGCCTTTGACTGGCTAATAAGGACCTTTACATTTTTCTTTTCGGTTTTATACTGCTGTTGCAATTCAGTATTATATCTATCAGTTTTTAGCTTTTTCTGAATGTAATTTCTATTCATAATAGCTTGGCGTATTTCTTCATTAAACCACGGAGAGAAAGGTCTAGTAACATTTTTGGTAACTAATGGTGCACAGGTGTTTAGACATTCCGTAATAGAGAGAGAGTAAAAACAAACCTTGGGCAAGATAAGAGAGAGAGAGAGAGAGAGAGAGTAAAAACAAACCTTGGGCAAGATAAGAGAGAGAGAGAGAGAGAGAGAGAGAGAGAGAGAGAGAGAGAGAGAGAGAGTAAAAACAAACATTGGGCAAGATAGGAGAGAGAGAGAGAGAGAGAGAGAGAGAGTAAAAACAAACATTGGGCAAGATAAGAGAGAGAGAGAGAGAGAGAGAGAGAGAGAGAGAGAGTAAAAACAAACCTTGGGCAAGATAAGAGAGAGAGAGAGAGAGTAAAAACAAACCTTGGGCAAGATAAGAGAGAGAGAGAGAGGGAGAGAGAGAGTAAAAACAAACCTTGGGTAAGATAAGAGAGAGAGAGAGAGAGAGAGAGAGAGAGAGAGAGTAAAAACAAACCTTGGTCAAGATAAGAGAGAGAGAGAGAGAGAGAGAGAGAGAGAGTAAAAACAAACCTTGGACAAGATAAGAGAGAGAGAGAGAGAGAGAGAGAGAGAGAGAGAGAGAGTAAAAACAAACCTTGGACAAGATAAGAGAGAGAGAGAGAGAGAGAGAGTAAAAACAAACCTTGGGCAAGATAAGAGAGAGAGAGAGAGAGAGTAAAAACAAACCTTGGGCAAGATAAGAGAGAGAGAGAGAGAGAGAGAGAGAGAGAGAGAGAGAGAGTAAAAACAAACCTTGGGCAAGATAAGAGAGAGAGAGAGAGAGAGAGAGAGAGAGAGAGTAAAAACAAACCTTGGGCAAGATAAGAGAGAGAGAGAGAGAGAGAGAGAGAGAGAGAGAGAGAGAGAGAGAGAGAGTAAAAACAAACCTTGGGCAAGATAAGAGAGAGAGAGAGAGAGAGAGAGAGAGAGAGAGAGAGAGAGAGAGAAATAAAAAAAAACAAGATAAGAGAGAGAGAGAGAGAGAGAGAGAGAGAGAGAGAGAGAGAGAGAGAGTAAAAACAAACCTTGGGCAAGATAAGAGAGAGAGAGAGAGAGAGAGAGAGAGAGAGTAAAAACAAACCTTGGGCAAGATAAGAGAGAGAGAGAGAGAGAGAGAGAGAGTAAAAACAAACCTTGGGCAAGATAAGAGAGAGAGAGAGAGAGAGAGAGAGAGTAAAAACAAACCTTGGGCAAGATAAGAGAGAGAGAGAGAGAGAGAGAGAGAGAGAGAGAGAGAGAGAGAGAGAGTAAAAACAAACCTTGGGCAAGATAAGTGAGAGAGAGAGAGAGAGAGAGAGAGAGAGAGAGAGTAAAAACAAACCTTGGGCAAGATAAGTGAGAGAGAGAGAGAGAGAGAGAGAGAGAGAGAGAGAGAGTAAAAACAAACCTTGGGCAAGATAAGTGTGAGAGAGAGAGAGAGAGAGAGAGAGAGAGAGAGAGAGAGTAAAAACAAACTTTGGGCAAGATGAGAGAGAGAGAGAGAGAGAGAGAGAGAGAGAGAGAGAGAGAGAGAGAGAGAGAGAGAGAGAGAGAGAGAGTAAAACCAAACCTTGGGCAAGATAAGAGAGAGAGAGAGAGAGAGAGAGAGAGAGAGAGAGAGAGAGAGAGAGAGAGAGAGAGTAAAAACAAACCTTGGGCAAGATAAGAGAGAGAGAGAGAGAGAGAGAGAGAGAGAGAGAGAGAGAGAGAGAGAGAGAGAGAGAGTAAAAACAAACCTTGGACAAGATAAGAGAGAGAGAGAGAGAGAGAGAGAGAGTAAAAATAAACCTTGGGCAAGATAAGAGAGAGAGAGAGAGAGAGAGAGAGAGAGAGAGAGAGTTACATAGAGTTACATAGATACACAGACCACACAGACCTTACGGTCCCTACGAGGTGGTCCGGCCTTAATACTATCTATCTATCTATATACCTAGGCTGCTTCCCCCAAGGAAAGGGAGGTAGCCGAGAAAGGACGACACACTCCCCATTTACTCATCCATTCAAACACATTCATTCGCATCTTGGCCCCAAAGGGGAGAACGGACAGATCCTCACCGCACCACACCGCACAAGGGTCAACTGCGCAATGCAATCAGTGACATCCGCAGCAGGTCCCGACAGCAGAGCTGGTTTACCCCTGCCACATCATAACAGACCCATCCCCTTACCCGCACCTGACCTGACTAGCTGGTCAGACCAAATGCAGGAGAATATCCCCTCAGGGCTTCGTCATCACTTATTCATTCACAATTTCTCTCCATTTATTTCTGTCACGCACAGCCACTCTTCCTTGCTCAACAGACATCCCTCTCGCCTCCAGCGCTCTCTTCACACTGTCCATCCATCCTATTCGTGGTCTTCCTCTCAGCCTTACACCTCTTACATCAGATCTAGTTATCTTTTTCACCAGTCGCTCATTATCCATTCTCTCCATATGGCCAAACCATCGCAACACCCTCTGCTCAACTCTACCAGCCATCTCCCGAACAACTCCAGGTCTCCTTCGCACTTCATCATTTTGCACCCGATCCATACGCGTCACACCACACATACTCCTCAGACGCCTCATCTCCATTATATTCAAACTTTTCCTCTCTGCTACACCCATATTCCATGTTTCAGCCCCATATAACGCAGTCGGTACCACAACACCCTCATACAGCCTTCTCTTTACATCCATTCTAAGCGAACGACATTTAAACACTTTTTTCATTCCTCCCAGCACCTTTCCTACTTCATTTATTCTAAACTTCACTTCCGCATCTATTCTTCCATCCACAGCAACATGTGACCCTAGATATTTAAAACAATCTACCTCCTCAAGAAACTCACCATTCAAAACTATATTCATCCCCCTACCATCTATCAACCTCGTACACTTCATCACTTTACTCTTATTCTCATTTACTTTCAATTTCCTCCTTTCACACACCCTTCCAAACTCCTCTGCCAACTGTCTCAATCTCTCCTCTGAATCAGTCGCCAGTGCAGTATCATCTGCAAACAGCAGCTGCTTCAGATTCCACGCTCCACCATCAACATTCACCAGACTCAGACTTCCACCTAAAACTCTTGCATTCACCTCCCTTACAACACCATCCATGTAAATATTAAACAACATCACACATCTCTGTCGCAGCCCCACTCTCACGGGAAACCACTCACTCACAGCATTTCCCACTCTTACACATGCTCTACTATTTACATAAAAACTTTTCACCCCTTTTAGTAACCTACCATCAAGTCCATACAATCTTAAAACAGTCCACAAAGCCTCCCTATCAATTCTATCATATGCTTTCTCTAAATCCATAAATGCCCAAAACACATCCTTGCCTTAGCTAAATACTTTTCACACACTTGTCTCACAGCAAACACCTGATCCACGCATCCCCTCCCTCTCCTAAAGCCACGCTGCTCATCACCAATCACTCCCTCTGTACCCTCTCTAACTCTCATAATTAACACACTACCATACACCTTACCTACAACACTCAGCAGACTTATACCCCTAAAGCTAGTACATTCATACTTATCACCCTTGCCTTTATACAACGGGACCACACAAGCACTTGCCCAGTCAATTGGCACCATACCTTTCTCAAAGCACACATTCAACAATCTTACTAACCAGTCAACATTAGTCACTCCACCACCCTTCAGGCATTCCACAGCACACCCATCCATACATGCAGCTTTCCCTGTTTTCATCTCCTTTACTGCCTTCTCCACTTCCTCCTTCGTGATCAAAGAATCATTCAACTCTCCCAACACATTTATTCCTTGCACCCTTCCATCCGCCACAATCTCAGCCACCCTTTCCTCCTCTACATTTAACAATCTTTCAAAATACTCTGCCCGTCTCTTCCTTACTGCATCCATCTCAATTAACATCCTTCCATCCTCTGCTTTTACTCGTTCTTCATTCCCAGACTCTCCCTTTCGCACCCTTTTCACCTCCTTCCAAAACATTTTCTTATTCTGCTGAAAATTCTCTGTCAGCCGCCTACCCCACCTCTCATCTGCTGCCACTTTAGCATTACGCACAGCCCTTCTCGCTCTATTCCTCTTTTCCTTATACCTTTCATATGACATCTCATCCTTTCTCTGCAGCCACACTTCATATGCACGTCTCTTCTCAGCCACAGCCATACTTACTTCCTCGCACCACCATTCACTTCCTTTTCCTACACCACCACCCACACGTCTCACACCACACACCTCTTCTGCATGCCCCACCACAGCACTCTTAAACACCTGCCATTCCTCCTCCATGCTGCCATTTTCCCGATCTTTCACTGCGTTCCACTCACCTTCCAATTCCTCCTGATACTCTATCTTTTTCTCTCTTTTATCCAACTCACTCACTTTCAAAACCTCCCTGCCACACCTAACCCTCCTAGCTCTCACCCATCTCTTACCTACTCTTAACTTTCCCTCCACCAGGTAGTGGTCAGACATACCTCCACCTTCCCCTCTCAGAACTCTCACATCCAACAATCTTCCTATTACATTCCTAGACACAACCACATAGTCCATCAAAGCTCTATCAACAACCCTTCCACCCTCCTGTCTCACCCATGTATACTTATAAATATCTTTCTTCTCAAACAGCGTATTTCCAATCACCATCTGTCGCTCAACACACATCGCTATCATTCGTTCCCCATTTTCATTTCTTCCAGGCACACCATGCATACCAACTACGCCTTCAACTGCTACATTTCCCACTCTAGGATTCAGATCTCCCATCATTACCACATTCACATTCGCTCCAAAACTCTGCAGACACTCATCAACATCATTCCAGAAAGACTCCCTCTCTTGTTCATCCCTTTCACTACCAGGCCCATATGCACTCACAAACACCCACAACTCACTTTCAAATTTCGCTTTCACCCACATCAGTCTCGATGACACCTCCTTCCATTCAATCACACATTGTTGTACTTCCGGACTTACTAACAAGGCCACACCTTCTCTTGCCCTTCCTATATCAACACCTGACAATCTTCCATTCACACTTCCAAACATAGACTCCCCCTTCCCTTTCATCTTCGTTTCACTCAAAGCTAACACATGCAACTTTCTTCTCACAAACATTCTCCCAGTCTCCTCCCTTTTAGCCTCAATCGTACTACATCCATGCACATTCATAGACCCAATCTTCAGGGTACGGGGATAACTCCATCCCCCATCCCTTTCTCTGGCCTGTCTCTTTTTAGGAACTAAAAAACAGAGGAGGGGGTCCCTAGTCCCCTCACCCCGCCCCTTTTAGTCGCCTTTTACGACACGCAGGGAATACGGTGGCAGTATTCTTCCTAACACAACCTGGCCGCAGAGTAGTAGTACCACCCCATAGTGCGGCCAGGTTGTGTCCCCCCCGCCACAGGGGGGGATACTAATATGCCTTAATTCTAATACAGTGCATAGAAGCAGGAGAAAAGGATAGCACAGCAGAAGGCTCTCTCCCCCACCCTCCAGACCCTCCGGTATTTGCTGTCCAGGAAACAAGAGGAAGTAATACCTTGCAAGAATGAAAAACCTGAAGGAATTTTATAGAATCGGCAGAAAGTAGAATAATATGGAAAAGGAAAATTTGGGCATACAGCCACATACATTATGCATGCAATTTTTTTTAAATGATTTTTTAAATATATAAAAAGGTGAATAGAATGTTTATCTATTATATATTCCCTAAAATATTGTCTGTGTCTAATAGACAGATGAATGCAGACGCGAATATGCAATAATTGATCCATCCTAACTAAACGATACCAATTGCGTCGAGATACATGTCCAGTCTCTTTTTAAATATATTTATGGTACTACTCTCAATCACATTCCCAGGGAGTTTATTCCATTCACTTACAACTGAGTAAGTGAAGAAGTTTTTGGTTGTATCAAGATTAGCCCTCCTTGCTTGCAGCTTCATACCATTTCCTCGAGTTACAGTCTCGGCAATTACTGTGAGTAGCTTGCTTGAATCAATATTACTAAAGCCTTTTAGAATTTTAAAACATTCAATCAGTTGTTCCCTGAGTCTCCTTTTTCTAAGAGAGAATATGTTTAATTCCCTGAGTCTCTCGAGATATGGTTTGTTCCTCAGGGACGGGATTAACTTGGTAGCCCTATGCTGGACCGCTTCCAGTATTTCCGTATCTTTAATTAGGTGAGGCGCCCAAAATTGCACTGCAAACTCTAAGTGTGGCCTGACTATGCTTTTGTATAGGGGGATTACAATATCTTTGCTTTTATATGTAAAATGTCTTTTGATGAAGCCTAGGGCCCTGTTGGCTTTATTGGCGGCAGAGATACATTGATTCGAACATTTCAGATCGTCTGAAATTAGTATGCCTAGATCTTTAACTAATGAGGACTTGCTAATGATTTGGCCCTTCATTTCGTAATCATACCTTTTGTTTTTCTTCCCACATTGCAGTACCTGACATTTACTTACATTGAAGGGCATTTGCCATTTTTCTGACCAGTTTACAATTTTCTTAAGGTCATTTTGAAGGTTAATTCTGTCTTCTTCAGTTAATATAGTGTTGCCGATTTTTGTGTCGTCCGCAAATTTAGAAATGAAGTTGTTTAGGCCAACATCGATATCGTTAATATACATAATAAATAAGACTGGTCCCAACACCAATCCCTGAGGAACGCCACTGGTCACTGGAGCCCAGTCTGACTCCACTCCATTTATAACGACTCGTTGCTTTCTCTCACTTAACCAGCAACGTATCCACCTATGAATATTTCCGTCAATTCCGAGTGACCTTACTTTTGTCATTAGTTTATCATGCGGCACTTTGTCAAAGGCTTTCTGGAAGTCTAAGTAGATTATATCAAGTGACCTGGTACAATCATTCATTTTAAAGTTATCGTAAAACTCAATTAAATTTGTCACGCATGATCTCCTTGTTCTAAAGCCATGCTGGCTGTTCCTAATTACGTTATTAGTTTCTAGGAACTCAACTATCCTATCTCTAATTAATGATTCGAGGATCTTTCCCAAGACAGAGGTTAGGCTAATTGGTCTATATTTACCTGGTTGATCTCTACTGCCCTTATTATATATAGGAGTCACGTTAGCCAGTCTCCAGTCTGCTGGAACCTTTCCTTGTTGTAGGGACTTGTTAAAGATAGATGTTAGAGGACTGCATATTACATCCATCACATTTTTAGTATTTTAGGGTAGAAATTGTCTGAGCCGGGAGTCTTATTACTGTTCATTTTATTAAGTTTTTCTCTCACTTCATTACTGCTAATATGCATATCACTTAGTGCGTTTTGGATTGACATTTGATGCTCGAAAGCTCTTCGATGGTGTCATTGGCGTCTACTGTGAAAACTGAACGGAAAAACTTGTTTAAAGTAGAGAGAGAGAGAGAGAGAGAGAGAGAGAGAGAGAGAGAGAGCATGTCTGCAGGTAGGGGCCGAAGCTGTACAAAGCCGGCCTCTCCAAACTTCATATAAACAAACCAGGGAATTAGTGAAGAAAGAATTGGATTATTGGAAGGGAAGGAGGGAGGCAACGAGGAAGAAGAAAGGGAGGGAAGGAGGAAAGAAGGAAGGGAGAAGGAAAGAGGGAAGGAGGGAAGAAGGAGAGGAGAAGGAAAGAGGGAAGGAGGGAAGGAGAGGAGAAGGATAGAGGGAAGAAGAGAAGGAAGACGGAAGGAGGGAAAGTAGGGAAGGAAGGTTCTGGGTAGGAGCCGAGATGGTGCCAAGCCAGACCCTCCAGATTTGAAGTAAAGGAAGGAAGATTGATGTGGGAAGGAAGGAAGGAAGGAGGGAAGGAAGGAAGGGAGGAAAAGAAAGGAAGGAAGGTAGGAAGGAAGGAGGGAACAAGAAGGAAAAGAAGGAAGTAAAGGAAAAGTCTGTAGAGAGAGAAAGGAAGAGGGAGGGAAAGGAAGGAAAGAGGGAGGAACGGAAGGAGGAAGAGGGAGAGTAATAAAGAATGGATTAGGAAGAATTGTGTAGAAGGGGAGGGAATGCACACACACACACACACACACACACACACACACACACACACACACACACACACACACACACACACACACACAAACTCCTACTCTAAATTCCACAGCGACGCATATGAAAAACTGTTCAGAAAAAGTTATGATTTTAATTTTGGGGAGCTACCGTAACACCTCTTCCCTAGCGATTTACCCTACACGGCACACTACATAATCCTGCTGTATTAAAGAAGAAACTGTTTAGAGTTATACACAGACTATTTAGAGTTATACACAGAGTATTTAGAGTTATACACAGAATGAGTTGCTTAGGAAAAGGTGTTAAGAAGTCCCCTGCAACACAATGGCTCTCATTCTCTTCGGGTAAGGAAGCTCCCTAACACGTCTTCCATAACGATTTAGGTTTGGATATGGCTGGTTAATATCCTTTTGTACATTATTTATGCAGAGTATGGCTACGTGGAGATGATGGAAAGTGAGAGACTGACGAGGAGTGCATGTGAGTGAGGTGGAAGGGGGGGGGAGAGGGAGGGAGAGGCCAAGGATGTGATGGAGCGATGGAGTGGAGAGGTATATGAGAGAGGGGGGTGTGAGTTGGGAGCAGGGCAGTGAAATGGCGGGGGACAGGGCGACATGGAGGTGATTTGTTTGTGGCCACCCCTTACGGGATTAAGGCGTCTGGCAATAGATAGATAGATAGATGGCTTTGTTGGAAGGATTTATATAACACGGAAGAGGATAACCAAAATAAATCGCTTGGGAAGAGGTGTTAGGGAGCTTCCATATGCGACGTGATTACGGTCCGAAAATAATGCTGTGATTTTCGTCCTTGGCCACAGAAACAGCCATTTTTGCAGCGCCGTCTGAAGAAAATTGACAACTGGCGAAATACACTGAAATCCCCATCTCTGTTAATGGCTGTTGCAGATGGTTTCGTTCTTTACCCCTATGTATTGGTCAGACCTTGGGAGGAGGCCTGTGTGTGTGTGTATGGTTGTGTCCCTATTTATTATTATTATTATTATTATTATGCAATTTTCCCGGTGTTGGAGAGAGAGAGAGAGAGAGAGAGAGAGAGAGCCTGTGGTGGAGGCGGGCTTGTTATCTCACTCACCGCCACTTCTTCCATTATCTTAGATTAAAAACGGCCCTCTCTCTCTCTCTCTCTCTCTCTCTGAGGTACAAATCGTCACCAGACACTAATTTCTTTACTCCCTCAATTATATTTTCTTTAAATGAGAGAGAGAGAGAGAGAGAGAGAGAGAGAGAGAGAGAGAGAGAGAGAGAGAGAGAGAGAGAGAGAGAGAACCTTAAACAACAGGACACCAAGTAATCCAGTCATTCCCAACTCATCGTCAGAGCTTTAGAGGCTCCCTAACACTTCTTCCTTAGCGATTTATTTTTGGATACAACTACAGTAGTTAATATAAGTTTTTATGTTTATGAAGTGTATGGTAATGATGAGCGAGCGAGCGATGTTTATTCTGTTAAGTTTGACAATAAGAGGCCCAACCCGACACACATACACACACACACACACACACACACACACACAGGGAAGACAATTTTAGGTGTGGGCAATTGTTGATTCTGGGGGGGGGGTGCCTTCCTCTCTCTGGCTTCAGGCAAAAACTTTCTCGTGTGCCGACCACCGTGTCCCTGGGGGGGTCCGCTGCGAAGCCACATCCTGTACTTTTTGGTCTTTTACAGTACGCCTAGACCAACCTTCTTGTTTTTCGGTCTCCGGGGTGTGGCAGTCTCTCCACATTTCGTTTCGTGTCATTTCGTTTCTAAAGCCTCCCTATTCAGTCCCTAATCCCTGAGGTCACACTCTGTCATCTCGTCCCAGGTCTTTTTCGGTCTGCCTCTCACAACCCTGCCCCCAACATTCACACCTCTCACCCTTCACACCCAGTTGTCATCCCCCATCCTCTCCACATGCCCAAACCATCTCAGCCCACCCCTCCACATCACAACACCATTACACTCCAGTCCCATCCTTCCTCCCAAACCATCTCAATCTACCCCTCCTCATCACAACACCAATACACTTCAGTCCCATCCTTCTTCTCACCTCTTCATTCACACCTCTCACCCTCCACACCCAGTTGTCATTCCTCTTCCTCTCCACATGCCCAAACCATCTCAATCTACCCCTCCTCATCACAACACCAATACACTCCAGTCCCATCCTTCCTTCCAAACCATCTCAATCTACCCCTCCTCATCACAGCACCAATACACTCCAGTCCCATCCTTCCTCCCAAACCATCTCAATCTACCCCTCCTCATCACAACACCAGTACACTCCAGTCCCATCCTTCCTCCCAAACCATCTCAACCTACCCCTCCTCATCACAACACCAGTACACTCCAGTCCCATCCTTCCTCCCAAACCATCTCGATCTACCTCTCCTCATCACAACACCAGTACACTCCAGTCCCATCCTTCCTCCCGAACCATCTCAACCTACCCTTCCTCATCACAACACCAGTACACTCCAGTCCCATCCTTCCTTCCAAACCATCTCCATCTACCCCTCCTCATCACAGCACCAATACACTCCAGTCCCATCCTTCCTCCCAAATCATCTCAATCTACCCCTCATCACAACACCCATACATTCCATCCATTCCCATCCTTCCTCCCAAACCATCTCAACCTACCCCTCCTCATCACAACACCAATACACTCCAGTCCCATCCTTCCTCTCAAACCATCTCAATCTACCCCTCCTCATCGCAACACCAGTGCACTCCAGTCCCATCCTTCCTCCCAAACCATCTCAACCTACCCCTCCTCTTCACAACACCAATACACTCCAGTCCCATCCTTCCTCCCAAACCATTTCAACCTACCCCTTCTCTTCACAACACCAATACACTCCAGTCCTATCCTTCCTCCCAAACCATTTCAACCTACCCCTCCTCATCAAAACACCAATACACTCCAGTCTCATCCTTCCTCTCAACTCTTCCATCATAAACCCAGCCCTCCCAGGCCTCACACTCAGGGACGCACTGCACATCCACCTAACCACCGTCATTTCTGTACGTTTGAGCCTACGAATATCCTCTTCCTTTACATTTGCTGTTTAAACTCTCTAACACACCTCTCTGCTGATGCTGTCAGTCCCGCAGAATAGTAAATGACCAATTCCGGAGCTGTCTCCCTCTGCCTGTCTTTCTCTCCCACCGCCTATGACCTCCAGTGTTTGAAGTGCAGTCTTGCTAGGCAGCTCCTAATGACTTAATCTTAATTTCACTCCCTGGCTGGTTCAATATCACATTAAAAACAATCTTTGTAGTCGCAAAGCCTTGGGTTCTTCCTTTTCCGAATAAAAAAGATCCATCTCATAATACAAGCACTGCGGACATAAACAGTGATCCAGCCCTTGCGATAAATAACAAAAAAATGAGAAAGTATTTGTGGAAAAGGGGCGGCATTTCTCGTGTAATTAGGAAGCATACTAACACATTCTCCTTAGCGATTTATTATCGGATATGGCTGGTTAATAATCTATCTGTCTATCTATCTATTGCCAGACGCCTTAATCCCGTAAGGGGGGGGCCACAAACAAATCGCCTTCATGTCGCCCTGTCCCCCGCCATTTCACTGCCCTGCTCCCAGCTCACACCCCCCTCTCTCATATACCTCTCCACTCCATCCCTCCATCTCATCCTTGGCCTCCCCCTCCCTCTCTACCCCCCTCCACCTCACTCACATACACTCTCCTCGTCAGTCTCTAACTCTCCATCCTCTCCACATGGCGATATCAGAATTATTGCAGTAACGCAGAAAAGGACGGCGAAGTAATAAGCAAACTAAATCGCTAAGGAAGAGGTGTTAGGGAGTTTCCGCTTGTCTGCGAATGTCAGGACTTACCAGATGTCACTGACCTGATGACTGACGGTTGGCCAGGAGTATTATTGGTTTTTTATTATTATTATTATTATTATTGTTATTATTATTATTATTATTTATTATTATTATTATTATTGTTGTTGTTGTTGTTACAGGTATTATTATTATTATTATTATTATTATTATTTTATTATTATTTATTATTATTATTATTATTATTATTATTATTATTATTTCAGCTCTCCCAAAATGAGTGTTTATGTTTATATTCCAGTTTTTATTCCACTTTAAACAATTTGGAAGGATTAGGGGTCAGCCAAAGGGTTGATATGATGCCTGTTGTTAGGGCAATAGGTTGGAGGTCGGGGTCAGAGGGAAAAGGTCAAACATTAACCATCAGGATCAGCCTAAACAGTCTTTCTCTAATTTAGAGTGAGAGACTAACTAGGAGAGTGTACAGTATGTGAGTGAGGTGGAGGGGAGGAGAGGGAGGGGGAGACCAAGGATGAGATGGAGGATGGGGTAGAGAGGTATATGAGAGAGGGGGATGTGAGCTGGGGAGATGGAATGAGAAACTAACTAGGAGAGTATATGTGAGTGAGGTGGAAGGAGGAGAGGGAGGGGGAGACCGAGGATGAGTTGAAGGATGGGGATGAGAGGTATATGGGTGAGGGGGATGTGAGTTGGGGGGATGGATAGTGAGAGAATAACTAGGAGAGTGTATGGGAGTGAGGTAGAGGAGGGGGAAGAGGGAGAGGGAGACCGAGGATGATATGGAGAGATGGTGTAGAGAGGTATATGAGAGAGGGGATGTAGGTTTGGGGGAGGGCAGTGAAATGGCAGGGGACAGGGCGACATGGAGGCGATTTATTTGTGGCCACCCCTTACTGGATTAAGGCGTCTGACTATAGATAGATAGATAGACTGATTGATCTTACGTGAGCCAAAGGTAGTGGAAGGGTTAGGGCTCAGGCAAGGATGCAATAATAATTTTTTTTTTTAGGGTAATCAGTCGAAGGTTAGGGGCCATATGCGTGGTGGTTAAGTAAATTCCCTAACACCTCTCCTTTACCGATTTATTCTTCCATATGGCAGGCTAGTATCGAATGTACGCTGCTTATGCCGATTAAGGTGATACTGGAATGGTTCAGGTGACCCGGACGAGGACGGCAAGGTGCACTAAGGTAAATAAATCGCATGGGAAGAGGTGTTAGGGAGCTTCCCGACGAGGCCAGTTGGTGGACGCGGGTATTGCACACTCACCGTTTATTCTTCCTTACATATAGTTTAATTATTTTCTTATTAACTACATTATTTATTTATTTATTGATTTATTTAGAGTGTTAAGAATCTATCACTTTCTGCTTCTCCTTCTTCCTAAATTACTCTCTCTCTCTTTGAACTGTACATCTCTTCACACACACACACACACACACACACACACACACACACACACACACATACACACACACACACACACACACACACACACAGCACGAACTCTCTCTCTCTCTCTCTCTCTCATCTGCATGTAAACACAGTGGTAAAATTACAGTGAGAGTTGAGTGTGGACAGGGAAAAGAGAGAGAGAGAGAGAGAGAGAAAATGAGTGAGTTCGTGCATGTGTGTGTGTGTGTGTGTGTGTGTGTGTGTGTGTGAGAGAGAGAGAGAGAGAGAGAGAGAGAGAGAGAGAGAGAGAGAGAGAGAGAGAGAGAGAGAGAAAGGGGGATGGAGGGACTGTATCGCCTAGGCCAAAAAAACTCCTTCTCACACACTGTCTGGGTCACTCTCTTGTTGTTATTCTCTGGGTCTCGCTTCAGTCAAAAATAAATGAATAATAAATCTAATAACTGGAGACAAGAGAATGGCCGTCTTTGTATAAATCTTGGCCGTCTGGTTTATAATTCAGTCTATCTATATCTACCAGTCAATCTGTTTATCTATCTATCTATATCAAGGAGCCATAATCCCGTAAGGGGTGACCGTTTGTCGTTGAGTCAGTTGTTTTACGGGGAGGGGCACTAACCCTCCACCAACCCACTTGTTGACACGTTGGGAACACGTATGGGTTGGTTATATGGTTACCACCCAACGCTGTAAATGGTTTCCTGGCTTACAGGAAACCATTAGGCTTGTCAATCAAAGTAAAGCCACCTGAAAAGGAAAGAAGAGTAATAAAAAGTGACAGGAAAGATGGGAGAAATAGGAAGAGAGGAGGACAGACACAGAAAAAGAATGATAAAGGTGAAGGAAGAAATAAGCAGCACTACATCAAGTGAGTGGATGATGGTGAGAAAGAGGAAGAGAGGAGGACAGACACAGAAAAAGAATGATAAAGGTGAAGGAAGAAGTAGGCAGCACTACATCAAGTGAGTGGATGATGGTGAGAAAGAGGAAGGGAGGAGGAAAGACACAGAAAAATAATGATAAAGGTGATGGCAGAAGTAGTCAGCACTACATCAAGTGAGTGGAGGATGGTGGGAAATTGGAAGAAAGGAAGACAGACACAGAAAAAGAATAATGAAGGTGAAGGAAGAAGTAGGCAGCACTACATCAAGTGAGTGGATGATGGTGAGAAATAGGAAGAGAGGAGAACAGACACAGAAAAAGAATGATAAAAGGTGAAGGAAGAAGTAGGCAACACTACATCAAGTGAGTGGATGATGGTGAGAAATAGGACGAGAGCAGGGCAGACAGAGAATAAGAATGGTAAAGACAAAGACAGAAGTAGGCAGCACTACATCAAGTGAGTGGATGATGTTTATAATTGGCCATATTTATTTATTTTTTTTTTTTTTGGGGGGGGGGGAGGGGGAGACTTTTTGCTCAATATGATGGAAGAAAAAGGTGCAGGTTGGAAGTTGTGTGTGAGAGAGAGAGAGAGAGAGAGAGAGAGAGAGAGGTGAGGAGTGAGGGATGTATGAAAGAGAGTGAGAGGGTAATGGGGAGTTCGATGATGAGGGAGAGTAGAGGAGGGGGAGCGGGAGGAGAAATTTTTTTTCCTGCCCAGTTCCGTCACTTTGCACATATGGCAACGTTGCCCTGTGTTTAGTTTGGCAACGCCGCGCAGCAGTGAGCCATATCGGATGCCAGGTTTAGTATTCATCACAATTATTTACCTTTTTTATGCTTGACTATAAATATAATACCTGACTATCTATATTTTACATGGATTGAAAGAATAATAGAGACATAGAGGTCATATAGTTTTCGCTGCCTTAGCTTAAATAAATATAAAAAGGGGCCATACCACTGTCTTTACTTCGTCACTCGTCTGCTGAGAGAGAGAGAGAGAGAGAGAGAGAGCTTGAAACAGTACAAAATAATAACATGCAGGGTCATCAATAAAAAGTGAGTATGCAAGGAAGATACTCTCTACACTTTGCTAAAATTAGTTATATGTTGATTTAATGAAAATGCGGTACGTCTTAGGGGTGGTACATGACTGTTCGTTGAGAACACTTATCAGTAACATATGTTGTAGGCCTATACTACTTTACCTGTCATTTCTTGTCATTGCTCCCAGACGTACGTTTCAATCAGCTGTGTTTACAGGAGAGAGAGAGAGAGAGAGAGAGAGAGAGAGAGGTTAATGACCCATAATATTTTATCACCTAAAACGCTTTTCATGATCATTCTTAAGGGTTAACCTTGGTAATTTCTGCTGCAAGCTGGGAAATATTGGTATCAATGATACCTGAATATCAATGTTTCATTAGACATTTTCTTAGGTATATATGTCAGGTTAGATTTCAGATTATTTTCTTGTTTTTCTTAGGTATATTAGTAAAATCATTTGTCAGGTTAGATTTCAGATTATTCTCTCTCTCTCTCTCTCTCTCTCTCTCTCTCTCTCTCTATATATATATATATATATATAAACATGAATTTCAGAGACGTCCAAAACTTAGAATTTACCACAAAAGTTCCTCCATGCTTTGTCAAGATACACCATTTTTGCTCTTGCTACAATGCCTTTTCCATATAGGGGAAAACAGTCTCTCCTCTATATATTTTCCCACTTCTCCATATGTGGCCTTCCAGAACCCATTGTTGCACTCACCTGACCCGACTCTCATGGCCTTGCTGTATCCCTTTTATTCTTCTGTTAGCGTCCACTCTCTGGTTATATATAATAGGCAGGCCTACGCATGATGCTCACTCTAAAAACTAACCAAGTTACTGTTATTAACAACCCCGTTACACCATAGCTTACCTTGAAGTTGATTCATGACCAGCAGATCCAGTGATGCGCCATTGCCGATTGTAAACACAGCTGATTGAATCGTACGTCTGGGAGCAATGACAAGAAATGACAGGGAAAGTAGTATAGGCCTACGACATATGTTACTGATAAGTGTTCTCAACGAGCAGTCATGTACCACCCCTAAGACGTACCGCATTTTCATTAAATCGACATATAACTAATTTTAGCAAAGTGTAGAGAGTATCTTCTCTCTCTCTCTCTCTCTCTCTCTCTCAGCAGACGAGTGACGAAGTAAAGACAGTGGTATGGCCCCTTTTTATATTTATTTAAGCTAAGGCAGCGAAAACTATATGACCTCTATGTCTCTATTATTCTTTCAATGCATGTAAAATATAGATAGTCAGGTATTATATTTATAGTCAAGCATAAAAAAGGTAAATAATTGTGATGAATACTAAACCTGGCATCCGATATGGCTCACTGCTGCGCGGCGTTGCCAAACTAAACACAGGGCAACGTTGCCATATGTGCAAAGTGACGGAACTGGGCAGGAAAAAAAATTTCGCGAGCGGGAGGGGGAGGGGGAGGGAGAGGGGGGAGTAGGGGGAGGGGCAGAGGGAGGGGGAGGCAATGGAAGGGTATGGGAGGGAGGAAGAATGATGGCAGAAGTTCAGCCATTTATTGTAGACATAACTAGTTCCCTACCCATCATATTATATTCTCTCCCTCATTCTCTTCCCTCACTCCCTCCCTCCCTCCCTCCCTCCGTCTCTTTCTTCATTCCGCTTCTTTCCTTCATAACCTTCTCTTCCTCCATCCCTCCCTTCTCTCTCTCTCTCTCTCTCTCTCTCTCTCTCTCTCTCTCACTATCCCTCCTTCCCTTTACCACCTTCCTCTTCTCCCTCTACTTTTCTCTCCCTCCCTCCCTCTGCCTCCCCATTTCTCTCCCCATCCCCTCTCCTCCCTCCCTCCCTCCCTCTGCCTCCCCATTTCTCTCCCCATCCCCTCTCCTCCCTCCCTCCCTCCCTCTGCCTCCCCATTTCTCTCCCCATCCCCTCTCCTCCCTCCCTCCCTCCCTCCCTCTGCCTTCCCATTTCTCTCCCCATCCCCTCTCCTCCCTCCCTCCCTCCCTCCCTCTGCCTTCCCATTTCTCTCCCCATCCCCTCTCCTCCCTCCCTCCCTTCACAAAGCTCCTCTTCTCATTACACTCACATCCGCTGAGGAAGAAGAAGAGGAAAATGAAGAGGAGGAGGAGGAGGAGGAGGAGGAAGAGGAAGAGGATGAGGGGAGGAGGAGAAAGAGGGGAGGAGGAGAAGGAAGAGGAAGAGGAGGAGGAGGAGGAAGAGGAAGAGGGGAGGAGGAAGAGGAAGAGAGGGAGCAGTAAGACCCTTATTCTCATCCGTTAAGGAAGCTCCCTAACACCTCTTCCTTAGCGATTTATTTTGTTTATTACAACTTACTGTCCTCCTCTGTGTTACGTAAATCCTTCCAATATCGCCATACACTGCATAAATAACGTACAAAATTATATTACCTAGCCACATCCTAAATTAAATCGCTTAGGAAGAGGTGTTAGGGAGCTTCATTAACCGCGGCTAGTGAGGCAGGAGAAGAGAAGGAGATGAAGGACGAGGACGTGATGAGGATCGTGTTTTGAGTTTGAAAATGTACCACACACACACACACACACACACACACACACACACACACACACACACACACACACGCATAATACATTCTCCTTTCGCCAGTCCTCTCTACCTTGTGGCTAAATTCAGGGTGTAAATTCAGGGTGTAAATTCAGGGTGTAAATTCTGGGTGTAAATTCTGGGTGTAAATTCTGGGTGTAAATTCTGGGTGTAAATTCTGGGTGTAAATTCTGGGCTGAAGGATGGACTTGTATTTAGATTATTAAGGCCTTGACGGTGAGGGTGAGGGTAAGGGGGAGAGGGGTGAGGGTGTGGGTGAGGGTGAGGGGGTACGGTGGGGGTGAGAGTGAGGGGGTATGGTGGGGGAGTAGGATGAGGGTGAGAGGGTAGGGTGAGGGAGGGTGAGGGGATAGGGTGAGGGGGTAGGGTGGGGGTGAGGGTGGGGGTGAGGGTGAGGGTGTTGGGTGAGGGTGAGGGTGTTGGGTGAGGGTGAGGGTGAGGGTGAGGGTGAGGGGGTAGGGTGAGGGTGAGGGGATAGGGTGAGGGGGTAGGGTGGAGGGTGAGGGTGAGGGTGAGGGGGTATGGTAAGGGTGAGGGGATAGGGTGAGGGGGTAGGGTGGAGGGTGAGGGGGTATGTAAAGGTAATGAGAAGCCCCATTCTTGTTATTTTATTATTAATATTTTTTTACAATTTCTGTATGGTGAAGGTGATAAATAAATGACCGTCTGAGATGTTTTCCTTCACGTAACACACCGTCCTTTGGGAGAGAGTGGCCGCTGTCTTAATGCTCTGCTTGACCCTGTTAGAGCTATCTCCCTCTCTCTAATTCTTTGCCTTTTCAGATCAACAGCACACTGTCTTTATCGCCTTGATCAAATCAGACCTAATCGACATCTCTTGTTCCATATAGTCTCTCTCATTCCCTCACTCGATCTAACTCTAGCTTTAATTGTCTCTCTGTCTCACTCTCTCACTCTATCTAACTGTCTCTCACTCCATCTAACTGTCTCTCACTCCATCTAACTCTTAGCTTTGTCTCTCCGTCTCTCCAGGTGCACAACGCCACAGCTGTGTTCATCGTCAACTTAACCCTGTCAGACCTGATGCTGGGAGTGTTCAACCTGCCCCTGGCCGCCTCGCTGTTCGTGCACCGCGCCTGGGTACACACGGGCTTCCTGTGCATGCTGTTCCCCTTCCTTCGCTACGGACTGGTGGCCGTGTCCGTCTTTACCGTCCTGGCCATCACCATCAACAGATACGTCATGATCGCACACCCGAGCCTCTATCACAGGTTAGTAAGGGCGAACATTTGTTTTATTGATTTCCTATTCCTTTTGTCTCGTAGATTAGTTACATTAGTCACAACCTGCCCTGTTGCAGAGGACCTGGTGCTGGAGAGGACGCCTTCACGTGGTGGCACCGATACGAACGAACGGAGGGACTACCCAATTATACAAACACCCCTCAGTGTCCCTCCTATCATCTGAAAGGTGGGTGGTGGGGTGTGGAAAAAGGGAAACTGAAGCCTGCAGCCCACCGCGTGTACGCCCAGATGAACCTGTAGCCACAACAACAACAACATCAAAAGAAAACATTAGGTTCAAAGCTTTTCTTTAACTCCATCAGCCCGAGGACGTTTTATTTAATTATCCCTACTACCATTAACTTTTTTCTTTATTCACGTAAGGGACTAGAATGAGTTAGGTGCAGTATTAAGGCACTAGAGTGAGTTAGGTGCAGTATTAAGGCACTAGAGTGAGTTAGGTGCAGTATTAAGGCACTAGAGTGAGTTAGGTGCAGTATTAAGGCACTAGAGTGAGTTAGGTGAAGTATTAAGGCACTAGAGTGAGTTAGGTGAAGTATTAAGGCACTAGAGTGAGTTAGGTGCAGTATTAAGGCACTAGAGTGAGTTAGGTGCAGTATTAAGGCACTAGAGTGAGTTAGGTGCAGTATTAAGGCACTAGAGTGAGTTAGGTGCAGTATTAAGGCACTAGAGTGAGTTAGGTGCAGTATTAAGGCACTAGAGTGAGTTAGGTGCAGTATTAAGGCACTAGAGTGAGTTAGGTGCAGTATTAAGGCACTAGAGTGAGTTAGGTGCAGTATTAAGGCACTAGAGTGAGTTAGGTGCAGTATTAAGGCAGTGAGTTAGGTGCAGTATTAAGGCACTAGAGTGAGTTAGGTGCAGTATTAAGGCACTAGAGTGAGTTAGGTGCAGTATTAAGGCAGTGAGTTAGGTGCAGTATTAACAGTGAGTTAGGTGCAGTATTAAGGCACTAGAGTGAGTTAGGTGCAGTATTAAGGCAGTGAGTTAGGTGCAGTATTAAGGCAGTGAGTTAGGTGCAGTATTAAGGCACTAGAGTGAGTTAGGTGCAGTATTAAGGCAGTGAGTTAGGTGCAGTATTAAGGCAGTGAGTTAGGTGCAGTATTAAGGCAGTGAGTTAGGTGCAGTATTAAGGCAGTGAGTTAGGTGCAGTATTAAGGCACCAGAGTGAGTTAGGTGCAGTATTAAGGCACAAGAGTGAGTTAGGTGCAGTATTAAGGCACTAGAGTGAGTTAGGTGCAGTATTAAGGCACTAGAGTGAGTTAGGTGCAGTATTAAGGCAGTGAGTTAGGTGCAGTATTAAGGGACTAGAGTGAGTTAGGTGCAGTATTAAGGCACTAGAGTGAGTTAGGTGCAGTATTAAGGCACTAGAGTGAGTTAGGTGCAGTATTAAGGCACTAGAGTGAGTTAGGTGCAGTATTAAGGCACTAGAGTGAGTTAGGTGCAGTATTAAGGCAGTGAGTTAGGTGCAGTATTAAGGCACTAGAGTGAGTTAGGTGCAGTATTAAGGCACTAGAGTGAGTTAGGTGCAGTATTAAGGCACTAGAGTGAGTTAGGTGCAGTATTAAGGCACTAGAGTGAGTTAGGTGCAGTATTAAGGCAGTGAGTTAGGTGCAGTATTAAGGCACCAGAGTGAGTTAGGTGCAGTATTAAGGCAGTGAGTTAGGTGCAGTATTAAGGCAGTGAGTTAGGTGCAGTATTAAGGCACCAGAGTGAGTTAGGTGCAGTATTTAGGCACCAGAGTGAGTTAGGTGCAGTATTAAGGCACCAGAGTGAGTTAGGTGCAGTATTAAGGCAGTGAGTTAGGTGCAGTATTAAGGCAGTGAGTTAGGTGCAGTATTAAGGCACTAGAGTGAGTTAGGTGCAGTATTAAGGCACTAGAGTGAGTTAGGTGCAGTATTAAGGCAGTGAGTTAGGTGCAGTATTAAGGCAGTGAGTTAGGTGCAGTATTAAGGCAGTGAGTTAGGTGCAGTATTAAGGCACTAGAGTGAGTTAGGTGCAGTGTTAAGGCAGTGAGTTAGGTGCAGTATTAAGGCAGTGAGTTAGGTGCAGTATTAAGGCAGTGAGTTAGGTGCAGTATTAAGGCACCAGAGTGAGTTAGGTGCAGTATTAAGGCACTAGAGTGAGTTAGGTGCAGTATTAAGGCACTAGAGTGAGTTAGGTGCAGTATTAAGGCACTAGAGTGAGTTAGGTGCAGTATTAAGGCACTAGAGTGAGTTAGGTGCAGTATTAAGGCACTAGAGTGAGTTAGGTGCAGTATTAAGGCACTAGAGTGAGTTAGGTGCAGTATTAAGGCAATGAGTTAGGTGCAGTATTAAGGCAGTGAGTTAGGTGCAGTATTAAGGCAGTGAGTTAGGTGCAGTATTAAGGCAGTGAGTTAGGTGCAGTATTAAGGCACTAGAGTGAGTTAGGTGCAGTATTAAGGCACTAGAGTGAGTTAGGTGCAGTATTAAGGCAGTGAGTTAGGTGCAGTATTAAGGCACTAGAGTGAGTTAGGTGCAGTATTAAGGCAGTGAGTTAGGTGCAGTATTAAGGCAGTGAGTTAGGTGCAGTATTAAGGCAGTGAGTTAGGTGCAGTATTAAGGCAGTGAGTTAGGTGCAGTATTAAGGCAGTGAGTTAGGTGCAGTATTAAGGCAGTGAGTTAGGTGCAGTATTAAGGCACTAGAGTGAGTTAGGTGCAGTATTAAGGCACTAGAGTGAGTTAGGTGCAGTATTAAGGCACTAGAGTGAGTTAGGTGCAGTATTAAGGCACTAGAGTGAGTTAGGTGCAGTATTAAGGCAGTGAGTTAGGTGCAGTATTAAGGCAGTGAGTTAGGTGCAGTATTAAGGCAGTGAGTTAGGTGCAGTATTAAGGCACTAGAGTGAGTTAGGTGCAGTATTAAGGCACTAGAGTGAGTTAGGTGCAGTATTAAGGCACTAGAGTGAGTTTTCCTAAGCGATTTATTTTGTTCATTACACCTGACTGTCCTCTTCTGTGTTACGTAAGTCCTTCCAACATCGCCATACTCTTCATAAATAACGCACAGAAGGATGTTAACCAGCCATATCCAATAATAAATCGCCAAGGAAGAAGTGTTAGGGAGCTTCCTTAACAGACAAGAATACGAACACAAGTTGTTGTTGTTGCTGTTGTTGTTATATATACGTGAAGCGGTGGAGTGTAGCTTAACTCACCCATCCCCTGCCGTACACCATCGTCCTTTCGGGGGATAGGGAGAGAGTTGAGGGACGTGTGAATAACTAGGCAGAGGACTCCCCCCCTGCTACATCAATGCCACCATGTGAAGGCGACCCTCTCCAATTAGGCTAGAACAGTATAACAAAGACCACTCCCATCACTGACACCCTCACCTGTTTATAATGACTAATCTCAGCAGGAAACAGTTTATAATGACTAATCTCAGAAGGAAACAGTTTATAATGACTAATCTCAGCAGGAAACAGTTTATAATGACAAAAATCAGCAGGAAACAGTTTATAATGACTGATCTCAGCAGGAAACAGTTTATAATGACTAATCTCTGCAGGAAGAGAGAGAGAGGGGGGGGGGTTGTTTTCCACTAAGTATAAGACAACACTGACCTGGATAGGTGTTTTGAGAGAGAGAGAGAGAGAGAGAGAGAGAGAGAGAGAGAGAGAGAGAGAGAGAGAGAGAGAGAGTGTGTGTGTGTGTGTGTGTGTGTGTGTGTGTGTGTGTGTGTGTGTGTGTGTGTGTGTGTGTGTGTGTGTGTGTGTGTGTGTGTGTGTGTGTGTGTGTGTGTGTGTGTGTGTGTGTTGGTCTGACAGGTGACGTAATATGGTGACGTATATTATGATGATTATTTTTGTCTTACGATGTTTTTCTCCTGCCTTTGTTTTGCTTTTGGGTCGTATTCTAGCTGGCATATAGGAGGCTTCGTAACACCTCTTCCTTAGCGATTTGTTTTGCATATTACACCTTACCCTTCTATCTATATATCTATTGCCGGACGCCTTAATCCCTTAAGGGGTGGCCACAAACAAATCGCCTCCATGTCAACCCTGTCCCCCGCCTTTTCATTGCCCTGGTCCCAGCTCACAGCCTCCTCTCTTATATACCTCTCTACTCCATCTCTCCATCTTATCCTTGGCCTTGGCGATTTATTTTGCATATTACACCTTACCCTTCTCTAGTATGGTAGTTTTCTCGTTTCAGAATCAACTTGGTTTGTATCAGTACCATACTAGAGAATTATGAAGTGTACTGTACGTCACTAGATTACTAAAGTAGATGTGCTTAGGAAAAGAAAAATACAGTATCTCCAGTCACTTAGAAAACGGGTCTTCCACCTTAGTCTTTAGGGGTGACTCTCCTATTTCACTTTTGCTAAGGCCAGATACTTGTAGTCGCTAGTGGGAGCTTGTCTAGCCCAGAGTGTTAGGAACCAGTTCATTACCCTCAGGACTCAGGCCTTCCTTTACCCTAACACTTCAGAACATGTTCATGAGTAATGTCACTGATACTGTTGCACGGTTTTTATATCTGTATCTGGTGCTGGTAAGGGAAGCCTTCATGCGATGGCACCGATATTACAAGACAGCCGTGCTCCCTAGTTACATAAATGTCCCTATTCCGAAAAGACTACAAGAGAAGGGCACATTCCTCCTGCAATCCACTCCATTCGTGTTCAGATGAACCTGTAGTCACAACTACTGTTAGCAGCACTATAACTGTCAATCATTACCTCCACTGTCATCACCTCTCACCACCCCTATTTTTCCTCAGGCTGTACACGCAGACGCTGCTGGCAGTGATGGTTGTGTCCACATGGGTAGGTGCCTTTGGAACCCTGGTGCCCACAGCCCTGAAAGTGTGGGGGACCTTTGGCTTGGACCCCACCATCGGCTCGTGCACCATTCTGCCGGACAGTGATGGATACTCGCCTAAGTCATTCCTCTTCGTGTTTGCATTCATGCTTCCGTGTGTGGCCATCTGTGTCTGTTATGCAAGGATTTTCTGTATCGTGCACCGTGCAGACAAACGAAGCCACAACAGTGATCAAAGCATCATGAGAGTGAATAGCAAACAAAACAAACAGAAAGGCAGCACTAAGCAGGAAGAAGGTGGAAAGTTGGGTGTGGGAGAAGAGAGGGACAGGAAAGATCCACATGAGGGTGGTGAGTCACGGGTGCATACACTGAGTGAGACTGTGCAGGTGGAGACACAGGTAAAGCTCACCTCCAACACCAGCTCCGTCAGTGTGGAAGTCCTGGAGGGTGGTGCCACTCCCACCCACCCACCCAGTGGTCACAGTGATGGGAGAGGCCAGTCACCTTCCCCAGGGGTGAGCGTCACGGTGCTTAGGCCTGAGGTCAATGGGCTGTCCGGCCATCCCTCAAGGGAGGAAGGGGTGGTGTCTTCCCCCATCAGAATATGTCCAACAAATACCCAAGACTCACCCGCCTCTGATGCAACAGGTGAGACGGGGCGGCAGCAGTCAAATGAATCGGCAAAGGGGGCATTTTCACAGTTGCGTGGGACATTCCGCAGGGCTCGGAGGGGATCACTCCTGACACGGCAGACTGCACTAAGTCCAAAGGACCAGCGGCTCCTGAAGATGATTCTGGTGATCTTCTTGTCCTTTGTGGTGTGTTACCTGCCCATCACGCTGGTGAAGACATTCAGCAAGGATGACGACCCTGTGTTGAACATCTTGGGTTTGCTGCTGGTCTACCTAACCACCTGCATCAACCCCATTATCTATGTGGTCATGTCCTCGGAGTATCGGCAGGCCTACCTCAGCCTCTTTGCCTGCAGTGTGGGCGCTGATGCTGTCAATCGCTCCTTGACTAAGATTTCCTGAAGGTGTGTCAAGGCCATGTCCTGCCCCAGCCCAGTGCTCACCAGCCCCAACACCACACCTGCACCAGCCCTGCATCCCACACCTGCCTTCACTGTCTGCTCCTTACACCTTCCATAGCCACACCCAGTCCAGCAACAGTTACTTTCTTCGTCAGGCACGTTTTTCCCTCCTGTATGTGTGGCCAGTGGATGAGGCAGGCGTGGTTGGCACTGGGTCGCACTAGTCTTGCCGGGTCTCACCTGGGGCCACTGGGCAGTATTCTATGTGGCTTTGGAAATTTCATAACACTTCTACCTTGGCAATTTACTCTTAGCAGTACAAGTTAATGTCCTCCCGTGTGTCACTAATACAAACTTAGTCAATATTAAAATGAAGTACTTTTCATGCAAGAGAATGCTAAGATGTATTGTGAAAATAAATCACAAAGAAAGGGTGTCTACAAAACTGCAGATGCCACTTTAAATACGAGCATTATTTAATGGATTAGGATGGTCTTTAGCAGCTCTTCCTTACCAGGTTATTTCTGTGTATGGTGCAAATTTTTATTCTGTGATATAAGAACTTTTTCGCCTTCAGAATCTCAAAATAATCCATAGGAGAATACCAGGGTGTAATACGTAAGACAAATGTTAAGGAGGTGCCAAAAAGCTTCGGAAGTCGAGGAAAATAATGACGCTCCTGGAAAAACCACACTTACATGAGAAACATTCAAGTGCTGACAAAATTGACCTCAGGAGTGGGAATCCTTAACCTTTTTTTTTTTTTTTTTTTAACATTACTTGTAAAATTATTATAGATTTAAGGCTGAATCCGACCTACCAGCTTTGTTACACGATTTGTTGTGGTTTGCCTAAGGGCTTAAATTTGTTCCTGGGGTAGAAAATTCCCCCTGTGATATCTGTAACATTGGCGTGACTATGACTCGTGTTCTGTCTCTTGGTAGGAAGGAGGTGGGTGCAGCCACGACGACAAAAAATGTATGACACACAATAATGGGGGAAAATATTATGTAATTATATGCAGTGGTGAAACAGATGGAAACAGTGATCTAGAAGCATAGAGACGAGGAGTGATTTTAACTATGTAGTGAAACGTGGCAACAGAGATTTAACTGTATGGAAAACAAGGTGGAAACAGTTTAAAAGGACAAACAGTGATTTTACAATACAGCAGAGCGGATGGCCAGTGATTAAGCCTATACAGCAACAGACGGACACATGCAACTACAGTGACACATATGAGGGTGATTTACAAAACTAACTAAACTAAGGGTATGATACAGACACGATGCACAGGACAGAGAATGAATTTAGGCCCCTCTTGCTCACCCTGGAAACACGAGGGAAGAGAATTTGTGACACAGGTTCTTGGAGCCAACATTTATCACAGCGTTCATCGGTGTTGCTACATTGATGTGTCTTCTCAGATTTTTAAAAGTTTTTTTTCTCCTCTTGTGGTTTGTAAAGACTGTATATAAAGGCTATGAAATTCACACACACACACACACACACACACACACACACACACACACACACACACACACACACACACACACACACACATATAAAGGGTGATATAGTCCTGCTGGATTTATTAACATTTATTGCATGTACTTGGCTTAACATATTAAGATGCATTTTTTTCTATATGAAAGGGTAACTAGAGGCCCTCCCAAAGGGGGAATCACACCAGCCGCGAGCCGGTACACATCTAGCGCGGCTTGGAATATGACCTTGACCTTGACCTACTTTCACTAATTTCGAACTTGTCTGAGATTTTCATCCCTACTACACACCTGTAAAATTTCTTGATGATATCTTGAGCGGTTTGCGAAGTTATCGTGGTAACAGACACACAGACAGACAGACAAACAAACTGAAAACAATACCAGTTTCACTATCGGGGATGGTAACTGCTGAAATGGCAGGAGTTAGTATATCCAGTGTAATCAGCTGCATCTTAGTTTGTCAAGCAACTTACATGCTGTGTCTCTAATCTAGGCAGAATTTTGGGGAGGCGTGGCTCAATCGGTAGAGAGGTGGCTTGCGGTTCTAACGGACCTAGGTTCAAATCCCGGCTGGGGCAGGGAACAGTTTAAGGATTTGAATTTCATTAAATCAGGCTTTTCTGATCTACCAAAAGACCCGCCGACATGTAGTAAAAATATCCCCTCTAATACCAATACACCAGTCCTGTATGAGACAGCCCTAGCATGTATTCAATATGGACGGTAGGTGTTAGTGCCATAAAAATACCCCCGCTAATACCAATACCCCAGTCCTGTATGAGACAGCCCTAGCATGTATTCAATATGGAGGGTGGGTGTTAGCGCCAAAGTGGTGACATGTAGAGATGTATGGTATGTAGGAGGGCTGCTGGGCTTTGATAGCAGCCTGTGAAGCCTATGTCCAGGGTTGGACAAAAAAAAAAAAAAAAAAAAAAAAACATGAATCTTTATACAGCGTTCCAGTTTACAGAGTTTACATGTGACTTTCCTCCTATAACAGCACCTACTGAACAACTTACTTGTATTTCTCGCTGTGTAAAATTTTCTTGGCTAAAATCGTTGCTTACCCTTAACATTTTCAATAAGCCAATTATCCACCTTCTCTTTTTGTGGCGGGCAGATTTCATGGAGCAAAATTTAGGGATAATGAAATAGAGATATCACTCAGACACTTGTGAGCACATTCTCCAGCCAAGGAACATGGCTCATAATGTCCTAATTTTCTTCACATATACAGTACGTGTTAAACCTGATACTTATGTCTGAATATTGACTCTATCGGATACGTTTATGTGAAGCTGGAGAACGTGGTGACTGTTTTTGGCGTAGCCGATAGAGCCAGGATTCCGGGGGCTTGCATGGTGAGTGAATGGAAGCGTGGCCCATTAGATTGGGCAAATCTGGGCTGTCTGGATATTGCTACTCCTCACCATGGCCTAGGATGGGAAGGGAGGTCCGGATGATGATGATGATGATGATGATGATGATGATGATGATGATGATGTCTAAATACAGGAGTTGCCTTTTGGGTGCTGGCCATTCAGGATTTCCATTACGCTGGTATAGGGAGGGAGAGGGAGGGGTAGACCGAGGATGAGGTGGAGGGATGTAGTTGAGAGGTATATGAGGGAGAGAGGAGTGAGCTGGGGGGAGGGCAGTCAAATGGTGGGTGACAGAGCGACTTGGAGGCGTTTTGTCTGCGGCCATCCTTTGCGGGATTAGGGCTTCGGGCTGTAGATAGATAGATAGCTATGTCTGGAAGTTTGAGTGTAAAGTTACTGCAAGATATCTATAGGGTACAGTCGCCCCCAAAAGTATTACACAGGTAGGGTACAGTGATATCCAAAATGACCCTCCTCTCATCGGGGGATAGGGAGGCGGTTGAGGGATGTTTGAGAAACCAGACAGTGGAGCCGCTCGGTCATATCAGTGCCACCACGTGAAGGCGTCCCTCTCCAGTACCTAGAGGTTAGACAGAGGTTACGTAGAGCTGTAAAGACGTCAACGGGTGAAGGGATGGAACTTAGTGTTGAAGGTGGCAATTGGAGTCTTCCTAACACCATTTCCTTTGCGATTAACTCAGCATATGACACATTTACGTCTCTCTCTCTCTCTCTCTCTCTCTCTCTTATTTAATTCAAGGAAGAAGGAACCAATGGCCAGGAGCTGACTTTTCACTAGTAACCTGAAAGTGGACGTTGAGAGGATGTGTACAGAATTAATTGCTAAGAAAGGGGTGTTAAGCAACCCCTAAAGCCACACAGCATACTACCGTAACAATGGCAGTGTTTGTATTTATCCGACATTTATATTTTCACTCGGTATTTGACGTTGTATATTCAGACCATTGATATAATAAACACCTTTACCTGGTGCATGTGTATTATACCCCTAGTACTACTACTACTACTACTATTATTACTACTACTACTACTACTACTACTATTACTACTACTACTACCACTATACTACTACTACTACTGCTACTACTACTATTACTACTACTACTACTACTACTACTATGTACTACTACTACTATACTACTACTACTACTACTACTATACTTTTTTTTTTTTTTTAATCAAATCACCTCCATCCATTGGTGAATTATATTGTGAAGATCAAAACCAACCTTGCTAATACAGTTCATCATTTGGAGTTGTAATGTGAAGGTTAACACTAACCCTCATATTACAATCCGTTGGCCCCAAGCACGCCAACGGCTGTGCTGACCAACCATCTACTATTACTATTATTATTTTATTTTATATTTATTGATATTACAGTGTAAATAAAGACATTAAACTATTGGAGTCGCTGGTCTATGCGACTCTCGACCACTGTAGCTTCGTAATCCATACCCGTCAGAGAGACAGGCCTGAGGGCTGATGATCTTGTGCCCCTGAGACATAGCAGAGCAGACCTCACGAGGGAGAAAGACAGTCGACATCTCATCCAGGCCATAACAGAACTCTGCGGTTGACGTTTCTTCTCAGAAAGAACCTCCATCCCACCTGATGTCGTGAACACAAGGGGAGTGAATCGACCGTGGTCCACATGTTGGATCTTTTCTTGATAATTTCTATTTTTTTCTTGCTCATTCCTCTTGTGTGCAGCTTCGAGAGACAGTTCACGATGACATGCTGCCGTGGGATCGAATATCCTGATGTCGAAGAACGCCCTCTGCCCACGTGTCCAGAAACCTTGAGCACTAACATCCACTCTTGCATCATTTGATGTGTTTGCTGTTCTGTGGGTGAAGTGCTCGCCGTCCAGGGGTAGCAGAGCTGGCTCAATCGTGACATCATGGCATATTTCCTGCAGCATTTTGGCAGTGAGGTCGCGTACTTCATCGTGTCGGATGCAAACAAAGCCTCCCTTCTTGCATACCATTGCATGGTTTGCATCAAAGGCAGTGCCACAAGCACAGTGTTGAGGTAGGTTCTCTATTGGCCACCCATATCTCAAGGCTATGGCATCAATAAATTCTTGTTTGTTGAAGTGGAAGCCTTTTGCCTTGAGAGGCAGGGTTGTGAGCCAGTTCGATGCCCCAACCTCCTGTGCAATTTCAACTCTTCTGCACTGGTCCGGTGTTAGATGTTCGATTATGTGCTGCAGCTGGTCTTTTTGTCTTGCTTCACGCTCCTTGCTTATCTGTGTCTTTATGTCTTTCTGCCTTTGGTGGTCGATTTCACTCGTCTCAACCTGGGCGCAGATCTTCTGTGACAAGGATTCGGTGAGCCTGAGTGAATTTCTGTGTTCATAGCTTGCCACGGCTACTGGATTTATAATGCCAAGGCCCCCCATCGTGGGTGGTAGTGCTAGAAGGTCCCTCTCTTCTGGTGTGGGGATGTGGCCATTGGTTAGAGATGGGAGGAATGAATCCCTGATTGCATCCTCCAGTGGTTGTAGCAGCAACTCGATGTCTGGTATGGTCCTCATCACGAAGGTCCACTTGTGCTTTACACCATAGGTAAATGTACTGTATGCTGCATGGGGTTCTGTTTTTACGTGGCTGGATAGTGTATGAATTTCTTCTACCCATGTCTTTACCTATCACTCACATATTTGTCTTTGAATTCCTTGGTTCCAGTCACAGCCCCTAGATGCCTCTGACCTTCCTTAGTCACTATCAAGTTTGTGCCTCTAAATGCTTCCTGTGCATCTTGATAGTAAGCCGGTTTCACGATCAAGATGGACTTACTGGCATTAGGGTAGTAACCTATTTCAGGGCCATGAGATGTTACAAGGTCCCACCATTTCCTCACATCCTCAACCTTGCCAGCACCCGTGAGATCATCTGCATAGGCTACCTGCTTTACATTGGTGGCCTCGTATTTGATCTGTTGTTGCAGCACTGTCATCGCCAGGGCGTACATAGCCATGGCAACGGGGTACCCCTGGGTAGTTCCTTCTGTGGACTGGATTACACCGACATCGTGAGCCGCTGTTTTACCCACAATGTAGAGGTCTGCTGGTTCTTTGTAGGTGTTTTCCACATATTGGGCAAATGCTGGGCATTTAACCTGGATATTGTGCAGCATTGCCTCCCGGTTGATGGAAATAAATGCATTTGAGGCATCAACTAATAATACTGCCTCACAGTCCTCTTCCTCAAATATTTTCCTCATGGAGTGAACTGCTGCCTCACCTCCTGCCTGCTGGCCTGCACACACCTGGAGGTTGCCAACTGCCTGCTTCACATCATCTTTCACCACCTTCATGATGCATTTTCCTGTAATCCGTCTTGAAACTTCACCCACCCCGATGGGCCTGCATCCAGGATTCTTATCAAGGGGGATTAGTCTGCAAGCTGTCAATGCTTCGATGTTATTGCACTGACTTGAAGCCAGCTTCCTCGCCAGTGAGGCAATGGTGTTACATAGGTCTGTTGCTGCCTCCCCAAACTTGATGTTACTGAGGATTACTCGCCAAGATTTTGCATCCAGGCCTGACGGTCCTGCCCCTCCCTGTGTGTGCATTGCCTTCCGCCACACCATATCTCCAGTTATCCTGTCGTATATGATGGGATTGGGAGGAGTGTAGTTGCCGTCAAGCTTTGACTAGGCACTTGCTTGTCGTGCAGTCGGATGTTTTTCTTTTAGTTGTTGCATTGTTTCATCTGTCAGGTCAAGTACTCCGTTTGGTGATTCAGCTGACAGGGATCTTGTTGCCATCGAGACCTTCCCCTGTCTCATCTTGCTGCCAAAAATCCTTGCAACATCGTTGGTATTCTGATTTCTTCTGCCTCGGTTGTTTATTCTCATCTGCAAGGCCCTTGCTTCCTCAAGTAGGTTGTCGATTTCACCTCTTTTCCATTTTTCAGCCCGCCTTTGGATGGCCTTAATATTTTCTGCAAAGCTAGCTCTTGGGCGGGTCTTGTTGAGGAAGAGATGTGGTATTAGTGCAAGGACCTTAAGAAAGAATGAGGCAATGGGTGTGTTATTGTTGTAGTTGGCTATCAGGCGAGTGATTTCCTTGATCATGTCAGTTGTAGCATTGCATTTGGGAGGTTCAAAAAGGTTACTTGAGGACCATCCAACTATTTCATTATATGTGGTGTTCACCCAGGTTACTGCATTTTCTCGGGATTTGCCCATCCAGTATGTGGGACGACCTTCTCGCACAGACCTTTGAGGCTGTTCTGCTTCCTCGTTGTTTGTGTCACTACCGTTCTGAGGACGTATAATACCTGGATGATTCCCTCTTTCATGCACTCCTTTATGGTGGTCTTCATCCTGAGTTTCATTTCTATTATAAACCTTATGATGTTCCTCACCCCCAGCTTCACTACTATTCACTTCCCCATGGTGATTTAACCCACCCAGCACTTCCATATCTCTCGCATCTTGGCGTCCATCCCTATCCCTCGCTTCACCACGGGGTCTTTCACCACCACGCATGTCCGCGTGATCGTGCATATTGTCAGTGACCACCCCATCAATTTCCATGTCACCAATCTGTCGCCCGCCATGTTGGAAGTGGTCAAGTGCCGCTTCTGGTGGGCTGTGATTCCCTAACACATTCATACAGAAAGGTCCCATCCTACAGTATGTACACGGTGACCTATTTGTTGCACATGAGCACCTGATACACTTATGCTGCCTACTGGAGCACTGACAACAATACTGTGGCGTGGCCATGGTGTTAAAGTTTTTATACTGTGGTACAGTATTAATAATAATAATTATGGCTACTTTTTGTAGTACTTTTAAATGAGAATTAAATATAATGTTACTAGAACTACTATTTTACTATACGAATTTTGAATTAAGTCTGATATAAGTGAAGAATGTGCTTGTTTTACTTCTGTGTTTGTAGATAATATGATTAAGTTATGAAGCAGTTTGCTCGTTTTTCTCTAGTTTTGCATATCAGTTAATATCTAATTGTTCTGTCTTATACTAATAATCGACTGAACTGATAACGATATGTATTTAAAGTTTGATATGAAGTAAAACAACGCTTCTTTATTCAAGGGTTAAGTAGGTGGCCAATTGGTGTGGTGCAATAATGTGGAGCCTTGTTTATTAGTAATGGGTCTTCAGGCGTTAAGGTGTAGGGGTGAGGGTGGTGTGTGGCGTAGCGGCAGTGTGTGTGTGTGTGTGTGTGTGTGTACAGATATTGGGTCTTCGGACGCTATGGTATAGGGGTGAGTGTGGTGTGGTGTGTGGCGTTGGGACAGTGTGTGAGCGTGTGTGTGTGTTGGTGTTGTGACATGTGATGTGTGATGTGTGGTTGTGGTGTGGTAAGATAGAGGCACCTTGGTTTACTAAGGCACATTGGCATTAACAAGATTTGTTTAGTATTTCTTTTGAATATAAAAGAGAATTTTGAGAGGGTTGAATAAGTAATTCTAGTGTGTAATTTTATGGAGTTTACATTAGTCCTATTATACAGATATTATATTAAAAATACTCTACTACTATTACTGCTACTACTGCTACTACTACTACTGCTACTACTATACTACTACTATACTACTACTACTACTACTACTATACTACTACCACTACTACTACTATACTACTACCACTACTACTACTACTACTATACTACTACTACTATACTACTACTACTACAACTACTGCTACTACTACTACTGCTACTACTATACTACTACTACTACTACTACTATACTACTATTACTACTATACTTCTACTACTACTGCTATACTACTACTACTACTACTACAACTGTACTACTACTACTTCTGCTACTACTACTACTACAACTATACTACTACTACTACTACTATTACTACTCCAACTATACTACTACCACTACTACTACTACTACTACTACTACTCCAACTACTACTACTATACTACTACCACTACTACTATTACTACTACTACTACTACTACTACTACTACTCCAACTACTGTTACTTACAAATCAATACTGAAAATACAGAGATGACAATTTTAGGCCAAGTTAGAGTAAAAAGAGTATAGTAATTGTGATAACTTATTCCCCCACCATAGACACTGTGAGAGGGAGGGGAAGACCGAGGATGAGATGGAGGGATGGCGTTGAGACAATGAGAGAGTAACTAGGAGAGTGTATGAATGAGGTGGAGGGGGAGTGGAGGAGGAGACCGAGGATGAGATGGAGGGATGGAGTGGAGAGGTATACGAGAGAGGGGGTGTAAGTTAGGGAATGGAGAGTGAGAGACTAACTAGGATGTGAATTAAATGGAGGGGGGAGAGGGAGGGAGGGGCCGAGGATGAGGTGGAGGGATGAAGTAGAGAGGTATATGAGAGGGGGAGGTGTAAGTTAGGGGATGGAGAGTGAGAGACTAACTAGGAGAGTGTATGTGCATTAGGTGGAGAGGGGAGAGGGAGGGATGGAATAGACTGGTATATGAGAGAGGGGTGTAAGTTGGGGGATGGAGAGTGAGAGACTAACAAGGAGAGTGTATGTGAGTGAGGTGGAAGGAGAAGAGGGAGGGAGAGACAGAGGATGCTATGGAGGGATGGAGTGGATGGTACATGAGAGAGGGAGTGTAAGTCGGGGGGAGGGCAGAGAAATGGCCGGGGACAGGGCAACATGGAGACGATTTGTTTGTGGCCACCCCTTACGGGATTAAGGCGTCTGGCTCTAGATAGATAGACAGATAGACTATGAATGGAATATATGGCACTGGAATTAGCATAATATTATTCATATTGGTCCAGATTTTCGTCTTTTTGTAACTCAATTCATGTAGCTCAGTGACAGATAGATAGATAGATAGACAGGTAGATAGATAGATAGGTAGATATATGAATTTCTTTATAAGGGTTCTATAGTCACTCAATAGCACGTCTTCGTGACTAGCATCATATTCTTCTCCATTGTTACAGCTTGGCATTTAGGAGAGAAAGAGAGTCCATTTTAGGCCAAGTTAAGGTGCAAAAAGTAATGCTGGAATGATCTATCTGTCTATCTCTTGCCAGACGCCTTAATCCCGTAAGGGGCGGCCACAAGCAAATCGCCTCCATGTCGCCCTGTCCCCCGCCATTTCAATGCCCTGCTCCCTGCTTACACCCCCCTCTCTCATATACCTCTCCACTCCATCCCTTCATCTCATCCTTGGCCTCCCCTCCCTCTCCCCCCCCTCCACCTCATGCATTGGAGCTCGGTGAACCACTGAAACTTCGAATCCCGTCAGTCACCCTTTAACCGTGAGAGGAGGAGGACGCTCGAACTGTGTATGTTTTGTCAGTGTCAATAGTGTTTAAACAACTTGCCCATCTTGCCATGATAAACAAAGGTAAGCGAGGATATTGTTCATCTGTTCTTTGATACCACGTGTTCTTTCAGTTGAACCAAATCATCTTTATTAATGTGAAAAGTGGTGAGGAAAGAAGTTATCTGAGTGTGGAGCTTCATGGAGACACAGACAAATGAGGAAGTGAAGGAGCGTTGTGGTGTTGATGTGGGTGTGAAGTTATGTGGAGAGACAGACAAATGGGGAAGTGAAGGAGAGTTGTGGTGTTGATGTGGATGTGGAGTTATGTGGAGAGACAGACAGACAAATGAGGAAGTGAAGGAGTGTTGTTGATGTTGATGTGGATGTGGAGTTACGTGGAAAGACAGACAGACAAATGAGGAAGTGAAGGAGCGTTGTGATGTTGATGTGGATGTGGTTACGTGGAAAGACAGACAGACAAATGAGGAAGTGAAGGAGCGTTGTGATGTTGATGTAGATGTGGAGTTACGTGGAAAGACAGACAGACAAATGAGGAAGTGAAGGAGCGTTGTGATGTTGATATGGATGTGGAGTTACGTGGAAGGACAGACAGACAAATGAGGAAGTGAAGGAGCGTTGTGCTGCTGATGTAGAGTTACGTAGAGAGACAGACAGACATATTAGGAAGTAAAGGAGCGTTGTGGTGTTGATGTGGATGTGGAGTTACGTGGAGAGACAGACAGACAAATGAGGAAGTAAAGGAACGTTGTGATGTTGATATGGATGTGGAGTTATGTGGAGAGACAGACGGACAAATGAGGAAGTGAAGGAGCGTAGTGATGATGTGGATGTGGAGTTACGTGGAGAGACATACAGACAAATGAGGAAGTGAAAGAGCGTTGTGATGTTGATGTGCATGTGAACGAAAGTGTTGGGAGAAGTAACCTGAGATGATGTAGCCATGTGGAGATAATGGAGAATGAGAGACTGACTAGGAGAGTGTATGTGAGTGAGGTGCAGCGTGAGAAAGGGAGAGGGAGGCCGAGGAAGAGGTGGAGGGATGTGGTGGAGAGAAGAATGAGGAAAGTGTGAGCAGGAGGGAAGACAGACAGATGCTGTAGGACAAGATGACATGGAAGCTGTTTGTGGCAAAGCACTTCTTCATGACTAGCATCATATTAGAGTTTATTTCACGTAGCTCAGTGACAGAATAAGATAATACCGCGGCTCCACGTCCATAGCACTTCTTCGTGACTAGCATCGTATTCCAGCGTTAATCTATTGTTATATCTCAACAATGATGATGGAGAAAGGGCAACAATAGTAATTTTGTTTCGTTTTTTCGTTTCGTTTTGTTTATAAAAACCCCATCCTGCTCACATGCGTCGGCCTTGGTCACCTAATGGCGGCTCTCCATGCTGCTCGATCTCTAGCAGCCTCCATGTTCACTCCCTTATCCCTGAGGTCAAACTCCATGACCTCGTCCCAGGTCTTTTTCGGTCTGCCTCTCGCAACCCTAATCCCAACGTTAACACTTTTCACTTTCTGTACCCAATTGTCTTCCTCCATCCTCTCCACATGCCCAAACCATCTCAGTCTACCCCTCCTCATCACAACACCAATATACTCCAGTCCCATCCTTTTTCCCAAACCATCTCAATCTACCCCTCCTCATCACAACGCCAGTACACTCTAGTCCCACCCTTTTTCCCAAACCATCTCAATCTACCCCTCCTCATCACAACACCAATACACTCTAGTCCCACCCTTTTTCCAAACCATCTCAATCTACCCCTCCTCATCACAACACCAATACACTCCAGTCCCACTGTTCCTTTTAACTCTTTCATCGTAAACCTAGCCCACTCAGGCCTCGCATTCAAGGACGCACTGCACATCCATCTAATTATTGTCATTTCTGTACGACTGAGCCTGCGAATATCCTCTTCCTTTACTGCCCAGGTCTCACTACCATACAGCACTACACTCCTAACACATGCTGCATACAAAGATCTCGTAGCACGGAGGGAGAGTCCTCTTAATGTCAGGATAGGCAACAGCTCCCTGAACTTCTTCCAACCACTCCTCACTCTAGCCACATAGCTGCTCCAGCCCCACCTCCAGCACATAACATGTCTCCCAAATAACAAAACTCTTGCACACACTCAAAAGACTCATCAGCAAGATCAATCCTTTCATGCCTTGCAATATCCACATGCTCTCCCCGACACACACACACACACACACACACACACACACACACACACACACACACACACATTACTTTCTAATGGAACTTGCTGGTGGGGAAATGTGTGTATGTAACTGTGGTGGTGTGGGAGGTTGCCATGGTAACACACAGGCACCTCCCACCAGTCAGGCAAAGATTTTCTTTACGATATATTTTTGCATTAGGCTGGTTAATATCCTTTTGACCATACACACACACACACACACACACACACACACACACACACACACACACACACACACACACACACAATACTCTCTAATGGAACTTGCTGGAGGGGAAATGTGTTTATGTAACTGTGGTGGTGTGGGAGGTTGCCATGGTAACACACAGGCACCTCCCACCAGTCAGGCAAACTTCCTTTGCAATTTATTTTTTAATAGGGCTGGTAAAGAGAGTTTTATGATCATGAGAGTTAACAGAGACAGCATTAACACTCTCAGAGTAGTATGACTCACTCTCAACTGACTGCTATCGCCAAGCAGTACCTGCAATAGAATACTAGAGTTGCCCCTACCATGAAAGGGCCCTGGTACCATCTAGTGGTTGTAAAAGTAGCTGGACAAGTTTCTCGTCTTGGTAGGCGTCGCTACTTGGCTGCTTTTGCTAGTGGCCGTATGACAGTGGAAGGACGAGGGTGTGTGTGTGTTGCTGTTGCCTCCTTCTCCTGAGGTAAGTGTTGGATATTTGCTGTTTTTAGCCATTAAGGTGACTACACTAGGTCACAAAGATATCGCACTGACAGCCAGGAAGTATCATGGCCAAAAGAAATAATACCTATAAGGCTACTAGACGTAATTCTGATGAGACAAGGGGGCTGTTAGTGTGAGGGAGATGAGGAGGCCTTGTAGTCCAGTGTTGCCGTTTTGTGGAAAATCGTCTGCTAATGTGGAAAAACAAATGAACGACGAGCATGGATGTGGGCAGGTGGACGTCATTCCACACTAGTGTGGAATTTTTTTCCACACTAATTGTTCACGTTATTGTGCAGGAATACGGGGGATTTTGTCATGATAAGGAGGCATTAACATGTATTGTTATTCAGACCCTTCACAGTTAAACTAACGAATATGTAGCGTTTGTCTATAATACTGTCATTTAAAACAAGGAAGAATACGTCGTTGAACAGTCTTCCTCTACCCACCCGGCGATATCATAAAAAAAAAAAAAAACTTATTTACTAGACACATGCCAACCATAAGCAGTCCATAAATACCGAAACAATGTTGTAAATCGTGTACAGTTGATATACTAGAAACCTTGGATGTGGATAAACTTGTCTCTTGGCTGGTTAGTAATCAACATTTGCTGACTTATTAACTCTCTTAATCATTTAACGTGCATACACTTGAATCATAATAGGTCTGACATCATTAATTATACCCTCTCTTCCAGTAGTCACAGTATACCAAATTTTATGGTAGTTATACCAACACTACATCCTCTGTCATCCTGGTTACTAAACGAAAACGTGTGCAATAATGACGTCACAACCAGTGTGCAATTCACGGCAACTCTGCAGTACAGTTTGGCCCCTGAATGTAAACTAGTAAGTGCGAATCAGATTTCAGAGGGACAGTGTGATGGAAAAAAAATATATATTGTATGTGAGTTACTTTGACCTGAAGCACACACACACACACACACACACACGTACGGTATATTGTGGTGGTGTTCCTTCATTTTACCAAGGCCAAGATACTCGTCTTTTTGCAGCTTATTTCCCGTAGTTTAGTGAAAGAATTAAACTTACAGCTCTACATCATTTCCTTACCACTTCTTCGTGACTTGCACCATCCTAGTGTTAACCCTTTGTCACAACACAAAATTTAAGAAAGAGACTGCAATTTTACGCCAAGTTAGAGTGAACAGGGTATAGTAGTGATGCTACAACACACGTATATTTGTCCTTTGTTTACAGGTCACTCCACACTCAGTCCTTAGGTCAAGTCTTCGACAGAGCAGGTTAGGCATTGCCAGCCAGCGCAACTAAATGGCAGACCAGAGATGGAGTGAGGGGATGAGGCACACAGAAAACAAGATAAAGATGGTATTTGCAGATCCACCGAGCTGGGACGGAACAAGCTAACAACCAAAGGATCAGGGTGGAGACAGGTGAGAGGGGTCCTTATCCTGCAGCGGTGTGTCACAGGCTGATGATGATGGTGATGATAATGATGCTGATGATTATAATACAGCTAGTACTGGCGATACCGGTGAGGATTTAACCTCTGTACAAACTAACAGAAATGGGATGAATATGATGATGATGATACTGATGATGATGATAACTGTGATGTTGAAACTCCTGTACCAATTAACTAAGCTGGGATTACTGTGATGATGATGATTATGATGAAACTATATACTCGATGAAACAGCTGGGATGATGACAATTATGATGATGATGACAGTGATGATGATGATGACAATGATGATGATGTGACTCCCGTACAAATTCTACAATTTAGTTAGAAGGCAGTGATGAATATGATGATAAAGGTGATGACTCTGATATACAGTAACATCTGTTCTACATTTTTTGCAGTGTTGGGATGACAATAACATGCTGCTGACGTTGACGAGGAAGATGATGATGATGATTACGACAACGAAGATGAAGACGACCACGACGATGATGACGACGACGACGACGACGACGATGATCTTCAAGTCACTGGCTGAGTCACATCCTCCTTTCTTTTTCGTTTAACCTCAAATGTTTTGGTGATTGGGCATGTGTGTGTGTGTGTGTGTGTGTGTGTGTGTGTGTGTGTGTGTGTGTGTGTGTGTGTGTGCGTGCGTGCATGCTTGTTTGTGTATGTACGAGTAAATCTTGGTTGATGAATCCATAGTTGGTTGCATGGCATAATTATTTTCACACATTCACTTTTTAATTTCAAGGTTAAATTTTAGGTCAAGAATATAGGACCTTTTACCCATAGAGTTACGAGACACTTACGCAGTATTCTGAAATGCTTATTACATCCCATAGATCACAGTACAGTGTTTCCTAAGTAACTGATCATCGTCTCTTTATGTATCGTTAGAAAGTGGATGAATATGAGTGTCTGAAATAATAATGGAAGAATTAACCTCACAGAATTATGCTCTTTTAAATTTAAGGCTACAACACATGATTTTCTTCATTTTATCACAGTAGCTCTAGAACCGGCCCTGACCGTCTGCTTCTCACTAACAATTTTCGGATGAGAGGTGTTGTACTCATATAGGCTTTAGAGATTATAGTGAAGCCAAGTTACATTCTACCAGCCCCACACATTAAGTCACACACCATCACCCTCTCACACCACACCATACCATACTACCCTCCCACACCACACCATACCATACTACCCTCCCACACCGTATCACACCACACCACACCATAAAAAATCCTCCTCCCACACCACACCACACATAACCACCCTCCCACACCACACAACACCACACATAACCACCCTCCCACACCACACCACACCACAAAAAATCCTTCTCCCACACCACACCACACGTAACCACCCTCCCACACCACACCACACCACACCACACAAAACCACCCTCCCACACCACACCAAACCACAACAAATCCTCTTCCCACACCACACCACACCACTCCACACAAAATCACCCTTCCACACCACACCACATATAACCACCCTCCCACACCACATCACACCTCACCACACAACTCTCCCAACACCATAGCACACAACCCCCCCACACCACACCACACCACACCACACAACCCCCCCCACCACACCACACCACACCACACCACACCAAAGAGATTAACCTAAGGGGCCTGAAGCTCCCGCATCTATTAATTCTGAGCTTGTTTACAGGTAACTCCACACACACCACCTTAGGTCACGTCTTTCACAGAAAAGATAACAGAAGGAGAGCGAGTGTAACTGAATGGCAAGCCAGAGATGGAGTGAGAGGAAGAGGTGCACAGAGAACAAGATGGAGGGATCATATGATGCAGATGTACCGAGCAAGGACGGAACAAGCTAACAATCAATGGATCAGAGTGGAGAAAGGTGAGAGGGTCCTTATCATGCAGTGGTGTGTCACAGGCTGATGGTGATGATATTGATGGTGATAATGATGTTCATGCTGATGGTGGTGATGCTTTAACATCTCAACGTATGAGGTTACAGAATGCACAGTGAGGCTGCATAGTTACGAAATGGAAGAATATGAGTGCATTTAAGTATTTATATAATATGATGAAAAAGGATGGAAGATTAGAGGATGAGGTGACTGAAACGATACATCAGGGAAGGAGGGTTGCTTGTTCTCTAAAAAGCAGTGATTAGGAAGAGGGAACTGAGGATGAAAGTATGAAAAAAAAAAAAGGCACTGCATGCTGTGATTCCCACTTTAAAGTATGGAAGTGAAGCTTGGATCGTGTTGAAAGGACACAAGTCAAGAGTGAGAGCAATGGAAATGAACTACTTGAGAGGAGCATGTGGAGATTCATGGAGAGACAGACAGACAAATGGGCAGGTGAAGGATCGTTGTGATGCCGATGTTGATGAGATTGAAAGCTTTAAGAGAAATACTTCGAGATGATTTGGCCATGTGGAGAGGATGGCGAATAAGAAAATGACTAGAAGAGTGCATGTGAGTTACTTGGAAGGGTAGAGGGGGAGGGGGAGACCGATGATGAGATGAAGGGAAAGAGAAGAAATATATGAGTAGGATAATTGAGTTTAATGGTAGAGGACAGTACATCATGGAGGCGATTTGCTTGCGGCCACCCCTTACGGGATTAAGGCATCTGGCTATACATAGTCATAGATATAGAAAGACAGATAGGTAATGATAATATGATAATGCTGCTGCTGCTACTAATGATGATGATGATGATGATGAGGAGGAGGAGGAGAAGGAGAAGGAGAGTGGTAAAGATAATTGGAATGAAGGTGTAGATAATGATGATGTGGTAATGAGGACGACAACTACGATGATGATGATGATGATTATGATTATGATGATGATGATGACTTTGATGATGATTTTTGTTGGCAGGTGGAAGGACGAAACAGCAGGGACTCTACCATCGGTCCAAGCATCCACGATTCCACATCCATCCATCCGTCCATCCATCCATCCATCCATCTCGCTTGATGTTAAAAGCTAAGTCAATTGAACTTAAGTAGTACTAGTTACTCCTTCATAAGCTTTCCAGCTGTCTGAACAGATCTGCAGTATCTTTAAAAACTTCTAAAATAACTCGGCTCTGGTGCTCAGTTTGGTACTTTTTTTTTCCTTTGATCAGAACTAGCACGGCAAATTTGGGGAAAAGTCCCTCAAGTAACTCCTATTATTATTTTTTTTACTAGGTTTCTGATGATGTCCATAGATCTGTTGTTGCTTTAATAGTTTCCTAGACAACACACCCTTGGCGCTGTTCTCTGCCACCCTGTTATACCATGTCATATAGTGTTCTCGCTCGCTTGCTTTGTTCGCTCACTCGCTTGAACAATAAATCACTGAAGAAAAGGTGGTATAAAGCCCCCTAAGCCGCCACAGCATTACAACCCTCGGTATGCAGTCTGTTCCCTGTGACCCTGTAACTTTGTGTACCCGAAGCGCTTACAAAATAACCTGCAATAATTTTCCTTTCGTAACTATACTCGTTTCACTTTAACTTGGCCTGAGTTGTTGTTGTTGTTACACCTTAGGCTCCTCTGAATGTGAACCCAGTGCTATGCTGAAGGATTGTCTGTGTTGTGGTAGTGTGGTGCAGGTAGTGAGTTTGTGTGCTGTGGTGTGGGGGTGCCACTTTGCAGTATGAGCTCAGGGGATTGTATGTGTGTTATATTTTGTGTTAGTATTGTACCTGGGAAGGTTGGTGTACTCGTGTCTCTGGGTTCGGTAGTGTCTGAAGGGTGTATGGCTGGTGGTGGGACATGAAGGAAGCTGTTTAATAGAAAGCTTTGGCTGGCTGGGGTGTCCATGTGTGTATGTTTGTGTTTGGTAGAAAGCTTTGGCTGGCTGGGGTGTCCATGTGTTTATGTATGTGTCTGGGAAGTGTAGAATTGGGTGGAGTCGGGAATATGTTGCAAAGATAATCTGTGTAGTGTTGGGAGGTTGTTTGATTTTGTTTCTTTGTGGAGAGGATGATGCAACATAAGGTTACAAGGGTGGGACGGAGCTTGAGCTGAAGTGATGAACTGTGTGCCTCTCATATTCACTTGGTCTCTGACTGAAATTAGTTATGTTTCTTGGTGTAGGCTGTCAATATTTGTGGGCTTAGTGTCTTCTGCCATCAAGGCATTGTTTTCTGTTCTTTAAAGCTTCTTCGTGTTTGTGTTGGATAAGATTAGGGCTCAGCTTGTGCGTGAGTAATTCACGGTTGTTTTAATGTATTACATATAAGTGGAGGATGGAGTTGGGATGTATATGAGAGAGGGTGTTTGTGTATTAGGGGGAGTGATGCATAATGACAGGGGACATGGTGGCAGAGAAGCGACTTGTTTGTGGCCACCTCTTACGGGATTAAGTCGTCTGGCTATAGATAGGTGGATAGACAGAGAGCTTATAAATAGTTTCCATACGGTTTACCGAGTAGTAGCGAAGTTATCACTAGAATATGATGCTAGTCACGAATGAGTACTATGGAAAGGATGTAGAATTGTAGTATTGGTTGTTTCTGCTACTGATCTGCTTGACATTCTCGTATGCTTTAAATGAAACTCTATGCCAAGTTAAAGTGAAAGGCGTGTATGTTTGTGTAGGAGGAACAAGAGACAAGGAGGTATTCTGTGGCCTGTTTTCTTTGTGCTTAAAACAAGACACAATAATAGTTATGACGGGGCATTGATGGCAAGTTTGTGAGTCAGCATACACTTACGGCCTCTCACTATACAAGGTGGTCCATATATTACGCCACTCAGTTCTTCTGTGTTGCGGGCACGGCTCAGTGAACATTACCAGTAGCTATCCTGCATCATTATCTACTTCCCACAACCCTCTTTAGGCTTAGCTTTATAATGTAGGCTTTAATTTAGCTCCATTGATTGCATGGTGGAGAATTCCCATAACCTTTTTTATGCTTAGCTGTATATCATTGGACTGTATAATTTTTTATGTCCACTGACCACACGGCTGAGTAATAATTTGGTGAAGCAATCAGAATGTCTTAGCTCATCACAAAAGCCGTCCCCACAACACATAAGACTGCAAAGCGCAATATACTGACCACCTATATTAAGCTATTCAATAAGATATGGGTGACGGGGTTACTACCATCAGTTTGGAAGAATGGTGTAATTGTTAAAGTTCCGAAGAAGGGAGACCTGAGTGAATGTGGTAATTGGAGGGGAATCTCTTTGTCACCGATAGCTTTGAAAGTTTTCAGTAGAGTGTTGTTAAATAGGTTGGAGCCGGTGGTTGAGGGTATTCTGAGGGATGAACAGGCTGGTTTTAGAAAGGGACGTGGTTGCAATGATCAGATCTTTATAGTTAGGCATTTGATGCAGCAAGTTAATGAAATGAGAGTACCGTTAAGTCTTTGTTTTGTTGATTTTGAAAAGGCTTTTGATAGTGTTTCGAGAGAGACTATGGGGAAGATCATGAGACATTATGGAATACCAGAGGAGTTTGTGAGGGTCATTATGAACATGCATGAGGACACATTTTGTAAAGTGATGGTTGATGGTTGTCTGAGTGATTCGTTTGAAGTCAAGTCCGGAGTAATTCAAGGTGGTGTTCTATCGCCTTTACTATTTATATTGGTCATTGATTACATTATGAAACGCGTTGGAACAGAAACCGGTGCAGGTATACTTTGGGGAGAGAACAGGAAACTTTTGGATTTAGATTATGCAGATGATATAGTTTTGATTTGTGATGGGCCAGAAGAGATGCAGAGAGTGTTGGACTGTTTGGTGAGTGAAGGTCGCAAGGTGGGTTTGGTTATTAATTGTGGAAAAACTGAAATAATCAATATGAATATGGAAAATGCACAGGAATGTGTAATTGGAGGTATGGTTGTAAAGCAAGTTGATAGGTTTAAATCTTTAGGTACTTATTTAGCCAAGGATGGTTCTTTGAACTTTGAATTCGAGAAAAGGTTGAAGAAGGCTAATCAGGCAATGGGAATGCTTAAAAATATTTGGAATAATAACAATTTCTCTGTGCATACAAAAATCAAACTTTATAAGGTAATGGTTAGGAGTATCTTAATTTATGGACACGAGTCTTGGTACAGCACAGTGACTATGGAAAATAAATTCTTGGTGTTTGAAAATAAAGCACTTAGAAGAATATTAGGAGTTAAGTGGTGGGAAAGGATACCAAATAGTAGAATTAGAGAAATAACGGGAGTGCAGCCGATCGATGAATATGTTAGATTCTCACGATGGAAGTGGCTAGGACATGTGTACAGGAGACAGGGAATAGTACGAGGTACACCAGGGTGGGTGGCACTTGGTAGGAGAGGTAGAGGAAGGCCAAAAGAGACGTGGGTGAGGACAATGAGACGGGAAGCTGGAGATGAGTGTTGGGGAGATCTTGAGGAGTTGGCACAAGATAGGATGTGGTGGTGTGAGTTCATCGAGGCCCTATGCATCCCCGAGGGTGCCACAGGAAATGATTGATTGATTGATATTAAGTCAAAGCCAAAGTTAAAAAGGTAAGGAAACAAGACAGAGAATTTAAGTTTTCATTATGAATACTTCAGTATAGAATACATTAATAGAGACAGCAATATAAAATATGCATTCAAAAGTAGCATTTGCCCACAGAACATCCTGGAGGGGAGCGACCCGACTTGCAAGGCAGATCACACCACCACCACCACCACCAGGCATCTCAGAGTAGGGAAAGACACCTCATCATCGCCAGGCTTCTCACGGCAGGGCAGACCAAACTTCAGCAGGGTATGACCAGTGTGGCAAGGAAGCAGCGTCAAGGCAGCAGACTCCAGCAAGACCTGTGGACCAGATGTGTATTAGTTCAAATCAGTTTTAGCTGTAGTTATTTTATCTTACATTGCAGAAACTTCATCTTGGCACTATTCCTTGTAGCACCTTTTTCTTAAGAATATTTCTACGTATGTTATTAGTTTATCTTACTGTGTAATATGCAAAACAGGCAAGAAAGAGGTGCTAGGGAGTCTCAGACAACGGGAATATGTACCTTATATCCACATTAAACCAAGTGAATAAGTCTAACATTTAGGGACCCAAGGCTAGAAAAGCTTAGTTATAGTGATGTATTTTATATCAGGAAAGAGGTAAATTATGCTAATCTTCACTCAGTTCAAGTCTCTGAAGCCTATGTGAGCCTCAGTTGTTAGGTACAGATCTGAGTCTATTAATTACTTAGTGAAAACGTGAACCATAATTCAACATGTAATTATTAAGTCATTACATTCAGATGTACGAGTAATTGTAACCAATAATTTATGTTACGAGTTCTGAGTATGTTATTGACCCCCATGTACGACAAAATGATGTCTTTGAATACTTGACTTTCTGGATTTATCGAAAAAAGGTCAGATTGACTAGATTTTACGAAAACACGAAGTTTTAGATTTATCAATAATAATCAAAAGGACTAACTGTACTAAAGTCAAGACAAAGTTGGCCTGATAGAATATACGGGGCACAACTGATGGGTCTCTGAAAAATAAAACACCCCAAAATAAATCCTGGGACACTGTATAATACCTTAAGAACACTACCTGCCTCGACAGAGAGGAGCCAGACCAGAGTGACAGGCCAAGTAATCTGGTCTACGTCAGACAAAGAACTAAGCTGCCAGGCCAGCCGTTACACTGTCATAGCCTCTGAACCGACATGTCATCGCCACTCTTACCCACACACACACACAGCTGCATCGTTAGCTATGGTCGACACTGCTTCGGATATCATGTGTCGTATGATGATGATGAGGGGAGACCAAAATATTTTAGTTCCTCCTAAAATTTCCGACTCAACCGTTTTCTATGATTAATAAAGGGGTAGCTAGGATATTTTTTTTTTTTTTTTTAAATATCCTTTCCTCGGGTTCCTCCGCTCCTGAGGGTGCAATGAATGTTACTCTGTGGTGTATTCCATTTATTAGATTGCAATAAAATCAATTACACACTCGTAGACTTCGTGTTAATCACCCCTTGTAGCTGTTGCTCCTGCTGTTCTTGTGGTCGTAGGTTGGTCTGTACTTGATCCCAGTGGACTGCAGGCTGAATTTTCCCTTTCCTGAAGTCCACCGTCCTCCTGTAGGGAGATAGGGGATGTTTAGGGATGGTTATGTGACCCGGCAGCTGCACCGCCTGTTGTGGTGTGCTGGGGTGTGTTGTGGTGCATGTATTGTGTGTGTGTGGTGATATGGTGTGCTGTGCTGGGACAAAAACTACCCATTAAATAAATATAAACCGTAAAAAATACGTCAATTATTGATCCAACCTTCCGTTGTTCGTCTGGCAAACCAATCTTTCAGGCACTTGATCGTACAGCATATATAACGCAATAACTTTACCAAATTATCAAAATCCCTCTAAAAACATTAATTTATCGATAGTGTATTACCTTACAGTGGAAAATCAGGTGGAATTATGAGCAAATTAAGGAGAATAGACAGGAAAATCCTCAGAGTTGTGGTCAGAGTGGAGTCGCGGCGAGTGTGACAGCGAGAAAGACATCAGTTGCAGCCAGACCTCCGTGGTGTGAGGTCTTGTGTGCAGCTCTACTCTGACAAATTCACTGGCTCTATCTGTTTGGCTATGTCTCTTTCTCTGTCGCTGTCTGTCTCCATTTCTATCTCTGTCTGTCTCTCATACACGCACACAAACAGTTTTACACCATACCATCGTCATTTACACCAGACATAATTATATACTGTATCATTCTTTAACATATGCACCTCTCAAGCTCTCTCTCTCTCTCTCTCTCTCTCTCACACACACACACACACACACACACACACACACACACAAACACCATACACTATACCTCCATCCGTTGGGTGAGAGGGTATGCGTGACGAGAACAAGGCCCTCCAAACAGGCTACTTCTCCCCCCACTGGATGTGTTCCAAGAGCGCATACCTCCCTCGGTGATAAGAGTGTTGGTGTTGCTGGTTGTGTTGTGGTTCAGGCCCTGGTGCTGTTGGGGATAAAGATCATGTTGTGAAATCCCATCGACACAACATAAACATAACATCTATACCATGACTTGACACATACACAAATCGCTCACACACACACACACACACACACACAAACACACACACACACACACACACACACTCACCAAGCACCCACAAACACCCTCACTGTTAGACCACTTTCACTCACTCTGCTTAAAATAACCTGATGTTGACTAGAGTAAGAGTTGTCCCGACGATGTCAGGGTTAATGGTACCAGTACTAACACTATCAGGCTCCTAGGACTCTTTCTAAGCTCTAGAAAATAGTGTGAGTTAGCTAGAATAAAGGAAAGAAGGCCCAGCACAATAGGAATACTTGTATGAAGTATCTAAGACAGTACAGTACTATCTCCCTAAAACTGTTTCAAAATAATCTATATATTAAAATCACACCTTATGACAGTACGGGAAGAAATATGCTCTAGAAGTATACTCTAGAAGTATGCCCTAGAAATATGCTCTTATGGCCTAGTTTTATACAGAGTTAGGAATGGAGATCAAAAGAGTAACACAGTACCGAGATAACGATCCAAATATGAGGCTTCGAAGAATATGGTGAATCGAAGCTTATTAACTTTATCTGTTTAACTTATATCAGTTTTTTGGTAGGGCATATTCAAGAGCAAATAATATAGAAAGAAGAATCATGAGCTTGGGAATTAACATATGTACAGTATGGAAAAGTGTACAGGATGGAGTTTGACTCGTAACACTGGTTTCAAGGCAATATATGATCCCATTATTTAACTTAGGATATGATTTGCACGAGATCTAAGTCAGCTGCATTAATTCTACGAAAAAATATAGGAATATAGCACTAGAAGTAGCAATAATAGCATAGACTGACCTTAAAATGGCAGAAAACAAGCGGGGGTGGTGCTGGGGAGGCGGATGTGGTTCTGGTGGCGATGCGGTGAACTAACCAAACTGATGACGTTATGGCGGCGACCACTGCTTCTCATTTGAACCCCAGACACCCTACAGGACGGACCTCCTGGCTCCACCTGCCCAGCTGATGACTTTGGCGATTTTTCCTCTCCATTTCAGGTCTGTTAAGTGAATTTAAAAGTGTATTATTTTAAGCGTGACTTATTTTCCAAGTTTTTGGTGGCTTTCGACGGAAACGAAGTTCGTATTTAATTTATATTATTTTTATTTTTTAAGAAATAGCCAGATATTCTAAGGAATTTTACCGGTCTTTGCAATATGTCTGCCAGTGAGGTGAAGGAAGCCGGCAGACTGTATTTTCAACTTAGTGAAATATCAGTGCTGCCAACACCAAGACTCTTGTCCTTATTACTGCCTGCTGTCTACCCAATTCATTTTTAATATACATATTTTTACAGTAAGAATTCTTCCCACTCTGCCACAAACAGTAAGACTTGCAAGAGGCCACGTATGTTGGTGCCTGATCGTGACTAAATCCTCATGTTAACCCCAGTGAACCGATGACGAATTATCCTATTTTATTCCTCGCATCTGAAGACAACAGCATTTACCTTATTTTTACAAATTAAAAGAATTATGGGTATTTTTCTGTAACTAGGGATAGGTTTTCAAAACGTAGGGATTATTTTTTCGAACTTGAGGGGTTAGACACAGCCTTCATTAATCGTTTAACTACGCGACATCCTTTAAGCTGAGTAAAATCGTCTGGTGTTGCCTGATATCAGACTGGAAGGGTTTAATATAGGATCTTTATCACTGATATGCCTTCAATACGCAATTAACCCCTTCGATACAGCGTATTTTGCCTATTTTCTCATTATTTCCAAACTATTTAATCAGCCTAATTTATGATCGAAATGGGTTTGATATCGCCTTAACCCCTTCACTATTACAAGTTCTATGTTGAATAAAATCGTCTGAAGGCAGCATGAACCAAAAGAAAAAAGTCACAGAATTGAGAAAGTTAAAAATTATTTCTGGGTAGTATAAGATGTTAGTTGTAAAATTTTGGCCCAGATTTTCGTTCTTTGACAGCCTATTTATCAGTGGCAGAATAAAAAATGCTATGGCTAAATAGGTTTCAGTAAGATAAATGACATGTTCGTATTTCGCCTCAATATTCGTCTCCACAAATTAGCTAAACTCTGCATTTTTTTCCAGGCTCTACTTCGCTCGCTGGCACAATGTTCAGCAGCAGTGAGGAGTGAATATCAAGCAAGAGTTAACACCTTCACTACAAGAGATGCATGTATGAACCACTGGTCTGATTACTGAAGTTACCCGTCCTGCAGCCCACCATCCTTTTGGTACTATCAGTGCCACCACATGGTGTCCCTCTCCAGCACCAAAATGGATGGATGGAGGCTGCTTTTAATCCCTTTTGTTGGACACCCTTCTTGTTCTCAATTAAACCGTTCAGAGGCAGGCAGAACACAGTTAAGGCGACATCATAATGATCAACACAGCAGCTTCAGCAACAGGTATATGCAATAATTTTTTAGTTTGCTAATATTATTGAGTATAAATATGCGATGATCGTTGTTGCAAATGTATATCTCTGATATGAACAACCTTGTGTAAACTCAACGCACTAATTAATCCTTTAATTGCACTAATTTCAAATCTTAACATGTACTAATCTCTCATACTTATATGGCCTAATGTTTTTCCCACAGATTGGCTCGCTGGTGTGTAGTGATGGTAGGGTGGAGGGCAGACTGGGGTGGGGGTGGAGGGTAGCCAGGAGCAGGGAGGGTCATGGGGCAAGCTTAGGTGGGTTAGGCAGCAGAGTTATGGTCATCTAGGTTGGCTTTCTAGGCCGGGTAAAGTTAGGTGTGGTAGACTTAGGTCATCTATTAGCTTACTTCGTTGATATTGGTTGTATGATTGTCCGGCCGGACATGTCTGTGGTTGTCGTTGTTGGTTGTTGGACACGAGTTTGTCGGAGCGGCGATACGCCACCAACGGAGGAGCGACAGCATCATCATCAGCAGAAGCATCGACATTGTCCTCGTCGTCATCAGTAACAGCAGCAGCAGCAGCAACAGTAACTTCAGCGATGAGACAGGTAATTGGATGATCCTGAAATGGAACTGAAATTAGCCAAATGTAACATATGACAGAAAATTCAATTTTGAATAATGGCTGAATATTAATCTTGAAGAGTAAAGAAGATATGACCATGACACCACTGTGCAATCATCTTAGGAATTATTAGTTTTAAGGAAATGACAAAATTCGATATAGGGAAGTACTGTCTCTGCAGTCGAATAGTGAGCAAATGGAATGACCTCTCATCACACACAGTGCAGTCAAATACTGTATGGATATGATTTTAAAAAGAAACTTAACAAACAATGGAGAGACAGGCACAGATACATATGGGTAACTACAGTATAAAGATTCCATTAAATAAGTCAATCCAAACTTCACCATTAAAACAGATATCAACCTGTAAATCGAAAACTTAAATGAGCTGGACACACAGGTTGAAATCCTCTTCCAGAAGTTCCCTTGTCAATAGATTCTGAGCATCTGTGAGTACAATTTAATGTCATGTTGTACTAGGAGTATACAACTCAGTTCACAATACAGCCTAGTTTGCTGTGGACCGCAATACCTATGGATTTGTGGTACCCTTTACTTTTGAACCCATCCTTATTATAGCCTGGCTGACTGATATGGGGTCATTAACCAGGTGAATTCAAGATGAGGAGAACATAAGAATCAAATCACACACACAAAAAAAAGATTCATGAAAAAAAGTATGGGGTGAAACTAATGATTCAGATAATGTTTCCAGCTGGAACCTTTTAATCCCATTTCTTGACGAGAGTTTATGGAGTCACACACAAACAGAAAACACTAACAAAATTGCTCCAGTGACAATGAAGACACAGGCGAACGCCACCCTCGTCCCGCAGAAAAAGTGGGGTGGGTGAAAAATACACAAGGAGAGATGACCCCTCAAAAATGGTGCCCGTGAAACATTAGGAGAGCCATGACTCCCACCAAAAACAAGGTGCCAGATACGCCATGGAGTGACCTCGCAAAAACCATGATGCCAGATACAGAAGTCAAATGTGTAAGTAGGGGGAAATATGTGGCGGGTTAAGCGTATCCCCCTATGGAGGTGATCCATTTTCCACTAAAAACCACAAGCAGTCAGTGAATACAAAATAGTCAACATCAGGAAGGTGTCACCAGTGAGGCTAACACCACAAATAGCAAGCAAACTTCAAGTTGTCACAAGTGAGTTAAAAACTGTAAGTAGTAACTAAGAGAAGAAAAATGTCATGATCCGTCGTCATCAAAAGTTTGGGATTCACCCCGATCCAGAAAAGCTGGATTTCCATCTGATCCAGTGACACCTGGCTCTGAAAGCAAGACCCGGGGTAAAAGAAAATGTCTGATCCTCAATACCACTTACACCCAACAAAATATATTCACCAGGAAACAAATGAAAGTCTACATTGAGGGTCTTGCCCTCAACTTGGACAGGAACATTCCTAACGCAGGAAACCACTTGATACAACTCTTGGCTGAAGGGGAAGTACCGCGGTATGGGCGGCTCTACAACATCTACCTTCAGGCCAAGTCTCCTGGCCTCATTTATTGGTAGTAAATTGAAGTAGGCACCAGTATCGATCTTCACATCTCGAAACACTTTATCATTAATTCTGACTGTTTTTCTAAACCGACGGATACTGAATTCGGGTTTCACCTCCGGCACCCTGAATGTCGACACTGGGCAAGACTCACAGGTGTTTAAACTACAACTGCACGACTTTAAAAAACTCATTCCTAAAACTGCATAGGGCGCATCAACCCGCCCATCTGCCATCAGATCCATAACAACTTTCACTGGCCCGCTCACCGATTCCAACAGAACTTCCACATTTTTCTTGCATGGAATATCGCCAAACTTTTTGTCCAAGGGATAAAAGGCGTCCACTAAGCCATAATGGTGAATAGCCTTAACTGTGATCAAATTAACCTCAGCTCCTGTGTCTACTATGAAAGGTACGCACACATTTTGAATCTTGATGTTTACACTGAGTTTGGGTTTCCCCGTCAAATTTGTCCAAGTCAGAGGCACAATGTACAATGACATCATGAATCCAGTGTGAAAAGTAGAGTAATTTAGTAATTTGTTTTACAAATAATAAAGTCAAAAACAAATTACAAGCGAAAGAATAGAGAAAATTTCTCGCACGTTTTACCTCACAGATCGTTCGGTGAAGACTGAGGTGTTTTTTTTTTTTTTTTTTTGCCTATCGACCATTGAGGCAGGAGCCCCTGGTCATTAAGGCAAAATATATACATGTATATACATTTACACATATATATATATGAACATTATATATATATATATATATATATGTATATATATATATATATATATATATATATATATATATATACATATTTATATATATATATATATATATATATATATATATATATATATATATATATATATATATATATACATGCATATGAACATACACACTTTCATGCACACGTACAGTCACGCGTACTAATTTCTGCTCAGGGGTTACCCCTTCCTTCCCCCCTCTACCCTGGACAGAGGGAAGGGGGGAATCGCGAACAAGTCGACCCCGCCTTCTGCCCCCAACTCCCCCACCCTCCACCTCCAGCTGCCAGTTACTGATTAGACGCAAATTTTCTCATGTCCTGTAAACATGACTAAACTGTCGTTGCACATGCTTTCAATGGCCAAGATTTGGACTATATTTTTAGAATAAATTATTACCGTATTGAACTGCATTCTCAAATTGAAAATATTCACCATCATTGTAATCCAGTGTCGTCCGCTGCACAATTCTGGGTTCCAGTGCTTACCTTTTCACTTCTCCCAGCTCTCTCTCTCTCTCTCTGAATTTACTTTTCCCACTCACTCTTTCTTTTTAAATTTATATAACTTTCTCTTTGCTTCTCTCCCCCTCTCCCCCTTCTCTCTCGTTCTTTGTCTTAAGTCTTCCCTGCCTCTCACCCCTCCCCTCCCCCCACCTTAGGCCTGATCAGCAGTCAGTTATATCGTCACCGCTCTTTCGTATACCGTGTGCAGGCAACATTTATCACACACACTTAGGTCAGATGTATGGAAAGCTATTTACACACACACATATATATATATATATATATATATATATATATATATATATATATATATATAATTGTATTTCTCATTATGTGCCAAGTTCAAATAGAGAACACCAGACCAATATTCGTAATTTTTATTAGAGTGACCGTTCCACTTCACATAGCTGGGTAGCTGGGCTTATAAACTGCGCACACACACACACACACACACACACACACGACTTAAATTTTGCACTGACAGCGTGGCGATTACAAATATAGTCATTCTAACAACTGAATCTGCTGGCTGCAAACCTTCCCTGTCCCAGTCAAACTCCTCATTCAATAACCGGTTATTGAATGAGGAGTTTGACTGGGACAGGGAAGGTTTGCAGCCAGCAGATTCAGTTGTTAGAATGACTATATTTGTAATCGCCACGCTGTCAGTGCAAAATTTAAGTCGTGTGTGTGTGTGTGTGTGTGTGTGTGTGTGTGTGTGCAGTTTATAAGCCCAGCTACCCAGCTATGTGAAGTGGAACGGTCACTCTAATAAAAATTACGAATATTGGTCTGGTGTTCTCTATCTGAACTTGGCACATAATGAGAAATACAATTTATATATATATATATATATATATATATATATATATATATATATATATATATATATATATATATATATATATATATATATGTGTAAATAGCTTTCCATACATCTGACCTAAGTGTGTGTGATAAATGTTGCCTGCACACGGTATACGAAGGAGCGGTGACGGTATAACTGACTGCTGATCAGGCCTAAGGTGGGGGGAGGGGAGGGGTGAGAGGCAGGGAAGACTTAAGACAAAGAACGAGAGAGAAGGGGGAGAGGGGGAGAGAAGCAAAGAGAAAGTTATATAAATTTAAAAAGAAAGAGTGAGTGGGAAAAGTAAATTCAGAGAGAGAGAGAGAGAGCTGGGAGAAGTGAAAAGGTAAGCACTGGAACCCAGAATTGTGCAGCGGACGACACTGGATTACAATGGTGGTGAATATTTTCAATTTGAGAATGCAGTTCAATACGGTAATAATTTATTCTAAAAATATAGTCCAAATCTTGGCCATTGAAAGCATGTGCAACGACAGTTTAGTCATGTTTACAGGACATGAGAAAATTTGCGTCTAATCAGTAACTGGCAGCTGGAGGTGGAGGGTGGGGGAGTTGGGGGCAGAAGGCGGGGTAGACTTGTTCGCGATTCCCCCCTTCCCTCTCTCCAGGGTAGAGGGGGGAAGGAAGGGGTAACCCCTGAGCAGAAATTAGTACGCATGACTGTACATATAATAATTTTTATTTTATTATTTTTTTGCAATTTTATTTTTATTATTTTTTTATTTTTTTTTTAACGTTATATTACTTATAAACTAAAATGCCTAATGTCAAGACCCTAAAACTAATCACCTAACAGACAAATCGCTAACCTATACTAAATCCTAAGAGACAAATAACTAGACCTACACTAATGGTAAAAAAGCCTTGACCAAGAGATCACCATCGACTGCAGATATGTATTGCCATTCTACATTATATACCTGCACTCATCACCTGGTGACTGTCAGTCGAGGCACAACCTAATATAGGAGACATCAATATATGAAAGGGAACCAGACGAGTCAGGAACATTTCCATATACGTCAGCTGTCGGCCCTAATTAGAATAACTTAAGCAAGATGGTATACTGTATTTACATAATTTGTACAAAAAGTGAAGAACCTCGGCCAGCAGACCACCATCGACTGCAAGTGCCCAATACCTTTCTATATTGCACACTTGCACTCATCAGCTGGTGACTGTCAGGCGAGGAACGGGGTTTAATGTAAGGGATATCTATATTAGAAATAGATCAGTGGGAGGAGGAACTATTTAAAATGTCAACTGTCAACCCTAATTAATATTATAATATATACATATTTACCGTAGATAAAAACCATATCCAAACAGTAAAAAAGTCACATCACTCTGATCAGTCCGGTCTACCTCAAGAAAGCCATCAATTTATCAGTCATAACAATGTCCCCATCACCCAGGATGGTGGAAAGGGAGAAGGGGACGTCTACTGTGCCGCAGTAATTTATAAGTGAAGCACGTTCACGAATAAATCGCCGACAGCGCAGGATATGACTGATAGATAAAGATGTCACAGTGTGGTGGGAAGCGTCTTTCCATATAAGGTTTCATATGTGTTAAAACGGTGGCATTAAGCCGTAATCGTGCCAACACTTTTTCTTCCAGGCGACTGGGGTGGTTGGCGGTGTCCCAGTCGCCCAGGTACGGCTTACAGGTTGGAATATTTAGTCTGGTCCACTGACCTTGCCACAGAAGACTTATTGATTTCTTTCCGAGAGATAGACCCGACCGTAGATCACGAGGAACGTCCCAATTCTCCTCGAGCTCTACAGCCGACTTTGCAAGTAAGTCAGCCTGCTCATTACCGTAGATACGACAATGACCAGGCACCCAGATTAGCGTGAATGACTTGTTGCATGAATGCAACTTATTAACGATGCGGCCCTGGATCTTGTGAGAGTCTGTAGTACAAGATGCAATTGCTTGAAGGGCTGATTTTGAATCTGAAAATATGACAAATGAGTCATGCCTAGAATTGAGAGCATAGTCTATGGCTTTGTCAATAGCAAAAAGTTCTGAGGTAAACACAGATGTATGAGTCGGCAACCGATACCTGAGGGCACATTCAGTCGACCACACACTTGCACCCACACATTCACTCGACTTGGAGCCGACGGTGTACAAGTGGTGGGACCCCAAGTGACAAATGATGATGTTACGAAACAAGTGGTGGACCTCCGCCTCCGGCGCCTTGGCCTTTGGTGCTGGGAGCCATGTAACATCAGCCGTAAAGGCAGGTGGCTCCCAAGGTGCTATATTTTTTATCACCAACTTGTCACAGTCACTGGGGTCCACACCAAGCTCCTGAGTCAGTAAGTGGAGGCGAACAGCAAGTGGCCGATGCACCCCCCGCACGAGGCTGTGGAATTGACGCAGGGGGGTACAGGCCACATTGCCGATATTACTTTTCCTAAATGTCCTTACACTATAGGACAAGGCCAGGTGGTCACAGCGAATACGGAGGGGAGGCACATTCGCCTCCACTTTCATACGAGCCACAAGGGTACACCGGACAGCTCCAAGACACATTTGCAAACATTTATTCTGTAGCACATCCAATCCTTTCAGCGTGGCATCGGATGCCGAGCCATACACCTGTGTGCCATAGTCTAGCTTCGATCGAATAAGGGACTTATACACCATTAATAAAGATTTTCTGTCGGCACCCCAGGTAGTACCCGCTAGGTACTTGAGGACATTTAACGGTTTATCACAACGAGCAAGCAAAGTATTAACGTGAAGTTTAAAATTCATTCTTCGATCAAAATGTATTCCTAAAATTTTACAGAATTTTGAAAAGGTACCGCCTGATTATCCAAAGTTAAGCACAAATTAGGTACGTTACGATTAGTGAAGACTATAGCGGCACACTTACGGACGGAAAACTTAAATCCCCACTGCAAGGCCCATTGGTGGACGGAGTCAAGGGCTGCTTGAATCCGCCCAGCCGAAAATTGTGCATTACAGGAAGAGTGCCATATTGCACAATCGTCAGTGTAGAGTGAGTATTTAAGATTCCTCGGGATGGGAGCTGATGACAGAATATCATTGATCATAATACTAAATAAAGTAGGACTAAGCACACTTCCCTGTGGCACCCCGTTTTCCTGGATAAATATATCCGATGTTACGTTACGGGGCAATTTGACAGAGAAAGTTCTGTCCCTTAAGAAATTTGAAATAAAAATAGGCAAATTTCCTCTTAAACCATAAGCATAGAGCTTCATTAGTATACCGTGTCACCAGGTCATGTCATAGGCTTTATGGATGTCCAAGAACACCCTTATCATGAATTCTTTATTGGCAAATGCCTCTGCAATACAATGCTCCAAATTCATTAAATGATCTAGTGAACTTCTGTATTTACGGAAGCCACATTGTTGATCATTTAACAAATTCCTCGACTCTAAAACAAAAAGAAGCCTATTGTTAACCATACGTTCCATGACCTTACATAGACAAGAAGTCAACACAATAGGACGAAATGAAGTGGGATTCATAAGACGACCAGCCTCTTTGGGTATCGGTATGACATGCACAAAGTGCCATGAGTTTGGAAACGTTCAAGACGCCCAAATCTCATTGTACAATGCTAACATCTTAATCAGGTTGTCCTGATTAAGATCCTGGATCATACCGTACGTGATGGTGTCTGGTCCAGGACTGGTGTCTTTACAGGATTTAAGGGCAAGGAGCAGTTCATCTAGCGTAAACTCTTGGTTGTATGGGGAGTCTACGTCTTCTGTGGCAAAGTCTAATATCTGTAGCTCAGCCGTGCGTTTATGATGTTGGAAACCCGGGTCATAATTGGCTGAGCTACTTACATGAGAAAAACTCCTGGTGAGGATGTTAGCAACGTCCACGGGCTCGTCATAGGTGGTGTTATTCACCTGCAAGGTGGTGACAGGGAAGTATGGGCGTTTATTATATAATAATCTTATAGTGGACCAGACTTTCTGTAATGGTGTTGTACGAGTCACCGTGGACACAAATGACCGCCAGGAGTCACGTTTAGCCCTTCTTATTATTCTCCTTGCCTTAGCCCGTGCCTGTTTGTATGCAATAAAATTTTCCTCAGTGGGCTGACTATCAAAAATCCTGTATCTCCTATTGCGTTTTCTTAATGCTTGTCGGCAATCCGGCGTCCACCAATGTGCTCTATGCTTCGCATGAACTGCAGAAGTCTTGGGAATAGCAGCCTCAGCTGCGTGTAATATGGTAGTAGTTATATTTTCGACCTTAACATCTATGGTCTCCCCAGATATATCTAAATTGGCGATCCTTGAGAAGGATCCCCAATCTGCTTTCTTATAGTTAAATTTTGGAGGTGGAGGGTCCGAAATGATGTCGCGTGTATAAGAAAGACAGATGGGTAAATGATCAATTCCCAAGGAGTCGTCGTAAGGGTCCCATGAGAGATCTTGATGTATACCAGGGGAGGCCAAAGATAAGTCAATGGCCGAAAAGTTACCAGTACGATCATCTACACGAGTCGCTCTACCATCGTTCACAAGACAGAGGTTGGACTGTAGTATTAGGTCGGCTACTTGCTCCCCACGACCATCAATCCTCAAGCTACCCCATTGATAGTGATGGGCGTTAAAGTCGCCCAACACTAACTTATTTCCAGGTAGATGTTCAACTAGTGAATTTAAAGCATCACTATCAATGGGGCCGTGTGGAGGACAGTACAGAGAGCAAATAAACAGATACATGTTTTTAAATTTTACTCTGCACGCGACAGCTTCCAGAGTAGAATTTAGAATCACTTCCGTTTGTGGGTGTGATTTGTGTGTGTATATGGCAACTCCGTGACCTTCATATCTTCTATACGAGTGATAGTGTTTGAACTGTGGAGGATCAGGATGATCCTCCAGGCACGTCTCCTGTAAACAAACAACGTCTGGCCTGTGTATTGACAGCAAGATTGCTATATCTTGTAACTTATTCCCAATACCTCTACAATTCCACTGTAATAGAGTGAATGCGGCGGTTTAAGATTTTTGTTGGGGGCCAGTGTGCTTCATCTTTTTTTGTCGCCCGCCAGTAGGCGAGTGACTACCGGGGGACCTATCCCGGTGCTTACTCATGGAAACCTCCATATTTTCATCAATAACGAGGTTCCCAGCCTTCCCCGAGGAAGAGCTAACCTTTCTCTCCCTCGCTGGAGTAGGAACCGGAAGGACATGAGGACGTGACTGTTTCGTGAGGGTGGTCATGTTATTTTTAGTAGGCTTGTCAGGCTTCGCTTTAGGCCGTACTGATGGAGAGGCAGCAGCAGCCTGAGAGTAAGTTGATGCCTTAGGGATGTCAGTGAGAGAGTTGGAACGGACAGGAGGTCGAGATGGAGATGTACTGTGAGTGGCAGGAGGGAGAAAGACAGGGTCAGTCTGCGTCTCGACAGAGCACATCACAGGACGGGACATTACCGCCGAAGCATAGGACCTATTCGGTGTGGGAGTTGCATGCAACTCCTTCACCTTTTTCCTAGCTTCGTAGTAGGAAATACCTTCAGTTGCCTTCACTGTGCAGACTTCCTTCTCCTTCCACTTGGGACAATCCCTAGAGGAAGTGGAGTGAGTACCCTTGCAGTGAAAGCAACGTACTGTCTCTGATGTGCAACTTTCCGCATCATGACCCTGGCTTGCACACTTGCCGCACACTGGCTGGGAAGCCCGACGAGTCTTTGTACCATGCCCATACAGCTGGCATTTCAGGCAACGCAAAGGGTTAGGGATGTACGGCCGAACGTGAATAATTTCATAACCAACTTTGATATCACTAGGAAGAGAAGATTTGGCAAATGTCAAGATGATAGTTGCTGTCTTCGTCCTTATGCCTTCTGAGTAGCGAGTTATGAATTTAGCCTCGATGACATCTTGCTGCGCCAATTCACTTACGATCTCGTCCTCGCTCATCACCATGAGATCCCTGCAAGTGACAACACCCTTGCAAGAATTCATGGAGACTGAGATTTTGGCTTCGACATCGTAACAGTGGAATTTGCGCAGTTTCAACAAATCCTTTACCTGTGCCGAGTTTACAGTTTTGACCAGGAGATCTCCATTAGCAAGTTTTTTTTAACTTGTTCGACTTCTGCACAGTGGTCAATCACCTTCTTGATAAGGAAGGGATTGAGACTGGACAGGGGAGTGGAACCTAGCGCATGAATGATAACGTAGGTCGCATTAGATACAGGGATGTCCAGTGGGGCTCGAGTCTGGCGTCCGTCAGTCTGGGGGTGGTCAGTCCTGTCATGCCTAATATCGTCAGGACCACCTCCCCCCCTGAAGGGGGGGGAGGCAGTAGGGGCTCATAGGTACCACTTCCCCCTCGCGGGGGAAGTGGGAAGAAAGAGAAAAACGAGCAAGGGACAGAGCACCTGGGGAAGACCCACCTAGTCTGAGATTACTCTCTCAAACCACTCTCGGGAGGACGCGCCTGTGTGTCACTCACACCCCAGAGCGATCAGTGGAGGGTACACTCCAGAGGTGAGTAAGCAAAGGCAATCTCAGGAAACAGATATAGAAACTTACTATATCTACTAAGGCCAGGGAGGAAAATGGGATCTAGCTAACCTAACTTTTACTCCCCTATTTACAAAACTATTGCCCGTGAGGCAGCCCTAGATCGCTAGAGGAGAGAGCAACGAAAACACGACTGCACTCTCCGCAACCATTCATCAAAGTCCCGAGGTGGAGCTACTGTTGGCCCTTATTGAAATTAATCCGTTTTCTATGAGTTTCGTTTTCTGCATTAGGTTTTAAAAGATGACCATAAGAAAATAAACACCATTATTCTTTTGTAAAGTCAATAGCGACCAATCATATTGTGCATAATTTTCGAAAAGAAACAAAACATGTAGGATGGAAATGTCAATCGTAGCTCGAGATTTCTCTAGGCTGGCATTCAGACATAATTAACCTTGAAGTACTGCACAAATATTCAGTTGACACAGATGTACATTATCTTTCATTAAGTTACAATAAGAAATAAAATGTGGTGAGAAAAAAAAAAATTTCTTTTGTTGTATAAGCACTTTGTACCTTTTACAACTATAAATAATTTAATCAATCAACATGACGGAGACAGAGAATCTCAACCTTAGGACAGAACTCTAAACACGGCCTAAGGAATTCAAAACACTGGCTGCAGAAACCATTGTACAGGTATGTGCATCATTCTATAACGACACATAAAAATGTAGCAGGTAATAATAAACGTTTTGAACAATGCAGATAAACATGACCGAAAGCGGACCAAAAAAGAGAGGGAAGATCACTATTGGAAAAAGGGAAGATCACTACCAGTACTGGAAGAAACTGATGTACGTTTTTTTTTACTGAATTGGTGTCATAAAAAAAAAAAGATATGTGCTCTGTATACCCTTCCAACAATGAGCATTTCAATCAGTCTACACTCACTGTGAAGTAACTTTAACCAGTCATTGGAACGAGCATTGATTGCAAACTTTCGTGTGAAAACCGAGGCAATAATAAATCATTTTCCAGGACAAACATACTCATCAGTAATGAACAGCAAGGCTTCGTATCACAGACCTACAGCTCTGCAGTTACTAAGAGTGGTGGACATATGGATGTGATATGTTTTGACTTTATGAAGGCCTTGGACAATTTTTCACATTACCTTCCTTTGAAGATAGAAAGCTTTAGAATAGGAGGTTTTTCAGCTGATTACATAATATTTGACATGCAGAATGCAGAGAGTTTTTGTAAATGATGCATATTCTAAATGGAAACCACTGATCAGTGGCAAATGTTATTCCCTTTTTACGAAAGGCAATATAAATATCAAAGTCAACTACAGACCTGCATCACTGACAAGCATAGCAGTTAGGGTGATGGAGACACTAGAAAGTGATGCAGCACCCATAATTAGAAACGATACCTGTATATATAATGACATGATTTCAGGAGCAAGAGGATCTGTCTTGTTAATCTGCTTATTTACCTGGCTGATGTAATTAATGCAGTGGACAGGAAAATGCGTAGATGTCAAGTACCTCGGCTGCCTTTGATAGAGTATATCGGATACCAGGGCGGCATTTAGCGCTGCAGAGGCCCTGGGCCAGCAAATGGTGAAGGCCTCTACCCTCTTGTTTGTAAGTCTGTATTATAAAAAATGTTTTAATGCATTACGAGTTTCATTTAATCAGTGATCCGTACGAACAGACTCAATGTAGTTCATACTAGAGAACCAGGTACTTTTATGCATGCAGCTTTTCCTATAGGTTTGTGATATGACGTACAAAACAATCATTACACTGTTAGAAAAACATAATTTTACACATTTCGTATCACCTTGTACTTTCTACAGACTTACCTACATGGAGAAAATTTGTAGCCAAGTCTTTGAAGAATCTTTTAATTCTAAAAGCATTTTTTTTTTTTTTTTTTTGAGGACTACTGATACGCAATAAACTTAAATTCATACGTCCAGAGTGGTTGACAGTCATGCAGTGCTAAAGTCAAATAGTATCACATCAACAACACATCCAGACAGTTGCCAAAAAGTTACATCATTGTCCACGAGCAAACAGCCAATCATGAACACTTCTACCCTGCCTAAATCAAACCTGGTTTTCAGAGAAGAGTACATTAAAGCCAATGTTCGTTTACAGCACTGGTGATGCTTCTCTCTTCAGTATCTGACAAACATGGAAAAGGGAAATAACCATGCTAGGGCAAAACTATACGGTAGCTCAGTGTTGACTCCATCAGGTACAGTACATACGGTATTAATGATTACAGCCAGTAGAGCGAATATCTTATCGACATCAACTGGCTACAAAGGCTTTTTACTCAGAAATGAAAAAAAAAAAACTGAAATACATGAGGAAAGGTGATGTCCTGTGCTATAACATACCTTGATATACACTGAAAAATAATCAACAGTGATCTTCCATGGGTAGAGTCTCCCTATTAAGTCACCGCTGTCCAACTTCTGGGCACCAACTGTTAGTGCAACTGCGTTCTTCTCTCTTATGTATGCATGATGTGGCTTAGAGGAAGACTGAATTTTGTTAAGCACTTCATATTCAATTGTTAAAATGTATAACAATGGTTGTGGTACCTTTTTTGACGGGAGATATAGTATGTAAGCCAGAGCCTGTGAAGGTTCTGCAAAAGTACCGTGGATTCCTCTTCAGCCCTTCCATCACTGCCAAGCAGTTTTAAGTGCTATAGGAGGAGAATGGTTTAATCATTTTTTTTTTTCTACTTTCAAACTTGACCAATCTGATTAACCTGAGATTCTTGTGTGTGTGTGTGTGTGTGTGTGTGTGTGTGTGTATCACCAGTAATTTTGTATATAAATATGACAAAATAATCATATACATAATATTGCCCGTAAAAGAGGGAGGTGGTGGTGATGGAGCTCTGGTTTCCTTGTTCACTGCAATATACTTCGAAGATATGACCATGACACCACTGTGCAATCATCTTAGGAATTATTAGTTTTAAGGAAATGACAAAATTCGATATAGGGAAGTACTGTCTCTGCAGTCGAATAGTGAGCAAATGGAATGACCTCTCATCACACACAGTGAAGTCAAATACTGTATGGATATGATTTTAAAAAGAAACTTAAAGTCCCGTCCAGACGATCGAGCAATGCCCGCGGGCACAAGCGAGCAGTTTGCCTGTTGACGGGCTCACCGCTTGTGCCCGCGGGCAAATGCGTAAATTGCCCGTGGCAATTTACACATTTGCCCGCGGGCACAAGCGGTGAGCCCGTCAACAGGCAAACTGCTCGCTTGTGCCCGCGGGCATTGCTCGATCGTCTGGACGGGCCTTAACAAACAATGGAGAGACAGGCACAGATACATATGGGTAACTACAGTATAAAGATTCCATTAAACACGTCAATCCAAACTTCACCATTAAAACAGATATCAACCAGTAAATCGAAAACTTAAATGAGCTGGACACACAGGTTGAAATCCTCTTGCAGAAGTTCGCTTGTCAGTAGCTTCTGGGCAACTGTGAGTACAATTTAATGTCATGTTGTACTAGGGGTATACAACTCAGTCCACAACACAGCCTAGTTTGCTGTGGTCCGCTATACCTGTGGATTTGTGGTACCCTTTACTTTTGAACCCATCCTTATTATAGCCTGGCTGACTGATATGGGGTCATTAACCAGGTGAATTCAGGATGAGGGGAACAGAAGAATTAAATCACAAAAAAATAAGATTCATGAAAAAAAGTATGGGGTGAAACTAATGATTCAGATAATGTTTCCAACTGGAACCTTTTAATCCCATTTCTTGACGAGAGTTTATGGAGTCACACACAAACAGAAAACACTAACAAATTTGCTCCAGTGACAACGAAGACACAGGCGAACGCCACCCTCGTCCCGCAGAAAAAGTGGGGTGTGTGAAAGATACACAAGGAGAGATGACCCCTCAAAAATGGTGCCCGTGAAACATTAGGAGAGCCATGACTCCCTCCAAAAACAAGGTGCCAGATACGCCATGGAGTGACATGACCTCGCAAAAACCATGATGCCAGATACAGAAGTCAAATGTGCAAGTAGGGGGAAATATGTGGCGGGTTAAGCGTATCCTCTTATGGAGGTGATCCATTTTCCACTAAAAACCACAAGCAGTCAGTGAATACAAAATAGTCAACATCAGGAAGGTGTCACCAGTGAGGCTAACACCACAAATAGCAAGCAAACTTCAAGAAGTTGTCACAAGTGAGTTAAAAACTGTAAGTAGTAACTAAGAGAAGAAAAATGTCAAGATCTGTCGTCATCAAAAGTTTGGGATTCACCCCGATCCAGAAAAGCTGGATTTCCATCTGATCCAGTGACACCTGGCTCTGAAAGCAAGACCCGGAGTAAAAGAAAATGTCTGATCTTTAATACCACTTACACCCAACAAAATATATTCACCAGAAAACAAATGGAAGTCTACATTGAGGGTCTTGCCCTCAACTTGGACAGGAACATTCCTAACGCAGGAAACCACTTGATACAACTCTTGGCTGAAGGGGAAGTACCGCGGTATGGGCAGCTCTACAACATATACCTTCAGGCCAAGTCTCCTGGCCTCATTTATTGGTAGTAAATTGAAGTAGGCTCCAGTATCGATCTTCACATCTGGAAACACTTTATCATTAATTCTGACTGTTTTTCTAAACCGACGGATACTGAATTCGGGTTTCACCTCCGGCACCCTGAATGTCAACACTGGGCAAGACTCACAGGTGTTTAAACTACAACTGCACGACTTTAAAAAACTCATTCCTAAAACTGCATCGGGCGCATCAACCCGCCCATCTGCCATCAGATCCATAACAACTTTCACTGGCCCGCTCACCGATTCCAACAGAACTTCCACATTTTTCTTGCATGGAATTTCGCCAAACTTTTTGTCCAAGGGATAAAAGGCGTCCACTAAGCCATAGTGGTGAATAGCCTTAACTGTGATCAAATTAACCTCAGCCCCTGTGTCTACTATGAAAGGTACGCACACATTTTGAATCTTGATGTTTACACTGAGTTTGGGTTTCCCCGTCAAATTTGTCCAAGTCAGAGACACACTGTACAATGACATCATGAATCCAGTGTGAAAAGTAGAGTAATTTAGTAATTTGTTTTACAAATAATAAAGTCAAAAACAAATTACAAGCGAAAGAATAGAGAAAACTTTTCGTACGTTTTACCTCACAGATCATTCGGTGAAGACTGAGGTGGAGCTACTGCTCTTATTTAAATTACTCCGTTTTCTATGAGTTTCGTTTTCTGCATTAGGTTTTAAAAGATGACCATAAGAAAATAAACACCATTATTCTTTTGTAAAGTCAATAGCGACCAATCATATTGTGCATAATTTTCGAAAAGAAACAAAACATGTAGGCTGGAAATGACAATCGTAGCTCGAGATTTCTCTAGGTTGGCATTCAGGCATAATTAACCTTGAAGTACTGCACAAATATTCAGCTGATACAAGTGTACATTATCTTTCATTAGTTACAATAAGAAATACAGTGTGGTGAGAAAAAAATATTTCTTTTGTTGTACAAGCACTCTGTACCTTTTACAACTATAAATAATTCAATCAGTCAACATGACGGAGTCAGACAATCTCAACCTTAGGACAGAACTATAAACACGGCCTAAGGAATTCAAAACACTGGCTGCAGAAACCATTGTACAGGTATGTGCATCATTCTATAACCACACCAAAAAATGTAGCAGGTAATAATAAACGTTTTGAACAATGCAGATAAACATGACCGAAAGCGGACCAAAAAAGAGAGGGAAGATCACTACTGGAAGAAAGGAACATCACTACCAGTACTGGAAGAAACTGATGTATGTTTTTTTTACTCAATTGGTGTCATAAAAAAAAAAAAAGATATGTGCTCTGTATACCCTTACAACAATGAGCATTTCAATCAGTCTACACTCACTGTGAAGTAACTTTAACCAGTCATTGGAACGAGCATTGATTGCAAACTTTCGTGTGAAAACCGAGGCAATAATAAATCATTTTCCAAGTCAAACATATTCATCAGTAATGAACAGCAAGGCTTCGTATCACACAGACCTACAGCTCTGCAGTTACTAAGAGTGGTGGACACATGGATGTGATATGTTTTGACTTTATGAAGGCCTTGGACAATTTTTCACATTACCTTCCTTTAAAGATAGAAAGCTTTAGAATAGGAGGTTTTTCAGCTGATTACATAATATTTGACATACAGAATGCAGAGAGTTTTTGTAAATGATGCATATTCTAAATGGAAACCACTGATCAGTGGCAAATGTTATTCCCTTTTTACGAAAGGCAATATAAATATCAAAGTCAACTACAGACCTGCATCATTGACAAGCATAGCAGTTAGGGTGATGGAGACACTAGAAAGTGATGTAGCACCCATAATTAGAAACGATACCTGTATATATAATTACATGATTTCAGGAGCAAGGGGATCTGTCTTGTTAATCTGCTTATTTACCTGGCTGATGTAATTAATGCAGTGGACAGGAAAATGCGTAGATGTCAAGTACCTCGGCTGCCTTTGATAGAGTATATCAGATACCAGGGCGGCATTTAGCGCTGCAGAGGCCCTGAGCCAGCAAATGGTGAAGGCCTCTACCCTCTTGTTTGTAAGTCTGTATTATAAAAAACGTTTTAATGCATTACGAGTTTCATTTAATCAGTGATCCGTACGAAAAGACTCAATGTAGTTCATACTAGAGAACCAGGTACTTTCATGCATGCAGCTTTTCCTATAGGTTTGTGATATGACGTACAAAACAATCATTACACTGTTAGAAAAACATAATTTTACACATTTCGTATCACCTTGTACTTTCTACAGACTTACCTACATGGAGAAAATTTGTAGTCAAGTCTTTGAAGAATCTTTTAATTCTAAAAGCATTTTTTTTTTTTTTTTTTTTTTTTTTGAAGACCACTGATACCCAATGAACTTAGTTTCATATGTCCAGAATGGTTGACAGTCATGCAGTGCTAAAATCAAATAGTATCACATCAACAACACATTCAGACAGTTGCCAAAAAGTTACATCATTGTCTACGAGCAAACAGCCAATCATGAACACTTCTACCCTGCCTAAATCAAAACTGGTTTTCAGAGAAGAGTACATTAAGGCCAATGTTCGTTTACAGCACTGGTGATGCTTCTCTCTTCAGTATCTGACAAACATGGAAGAGGGAAATAACCATGCTAGGGCAAAACTATACGGTAGCTCAGTGTTGACTCCATCAGGTACAGTACATACGGTATTAATGTTTACAGCCAGCAGAGCGAATATCTTATCGACATCAACTGGCAACAATGGCTTTATACTCAGAAAAATGAAAAAAAAAACTGAAATACATGAGGAAAGGTGATGTCCTGTGCTATAACATACCCTGATATACACTGAAAAATAATCAACAGTGATCGTCCATGGGTAGTCTCCCTATTAAGTCACCGCTGTCCAACTTCTGGGGACCAACTGTTAGAGCAACTGGGTTCTTCTCTCTTATGTATGCATGATGTGGCTTAGAGAAAGACTGAATTTTGTTAAGCACTTCATATTCAATTATTAAAATGTATAACAGTAGTTGTGGTACCTTTTTTGACGGTAGATATAGTGTGTAAGCCAGAGCCTGTCAAGATTCGGCAAAAGTACTGTAGATTCCTCTTCAGCCCTTCCATCACTGCCAAGCAGTTTTAAGTGCTATAGGAGAAAAAATGAGAGAAATGGAGTTCCCCCGAGCTAAGCCCTGTATTGGACTATATAGCCCCGCTATGGTTACAGGAGCGAGCTACCACTTCCGGCACGGCAGCCCGGGCGAGGCTCGAACTCGAAATCCCCCGATTACGAGTCCGGCGCGCTACCACTGTGCTACCGCGCCCCCCAGTGCTATAGGAGGAGTATGGTTTAATGATTTTGTTTTTCTACTTTCAAAACTTGACCAATCTGATTAACCTGATATTATTGTATATATAAATATATGTATATATGTATGTATATATGTATCACCAGTAATTTTCTTTATAAATGACAAAAACAATCATGTCCATAATATTGCCCGTAAAAGAGGGAGGTGGTGGTGATGGAGCTCTGGTTTCCTTGTTCACTGCAATATACTTCGAAGATATGACCATGACACCACTGTGCAATCATCTTAGGAATTATTAGTTTTAAGGAAATGACAAAATTCGATATAGGGAAGTACTGTCTCTGCAGTCGAATAGTGAGCAAATGGAATGACCTCTCATCACACACAGTGCAGTCAAATACTGTATGGATATGATTTTAAAAAGAAACTTAACAAACAATGGAGAGACAGGCACAGATACATATGGGTAACTACACTATAAAGATTCCATTAAATACGTCAATCCAAACTTCATTAAAACAGATATCAACCTGTAAATCGAAAACTTAAATGAGCTGGACACACAGGTTGAAATCCTCTTCCAGAAGTTCGCTTGTCAATAGCTTCTGAGCATCTGTGTGTACAATTTAATGTCATGTTGTACTAGGCGTATACAACTCAGTCCACAACACAGCCTAGTTTGCTGTGGACCACCATACATGTGGATTTGTGGTACCTTTTACTTCTGAACCCATCCTTATTATAGCCTGGCTGACTGATATGGGGTCATTAACAAGGTGAATTCAGGATGAGGAGAACATAAGAATCAAATCACTTAAAAAAAATATAGGATTCATGAAAAAAAGCATGGGGTGAAACTAATGATTCAGATAATGTTTCCAACTGGAACCTTTTAATCCCATTTCTTGACGAGAGTTTATGGAGTCACACACAAACAGAAAACACTAACAAATTTGCTCCAGTGACAACGAAGACACAGGCGAACGCCACCCTCTCCCCCCAGAAAAAGTGGGGTGTGTGAAAAATACACAAGGAGAGATGACCCCTCAAAAATGGTGCCCGTGAAACATTAGGAGAGCCATGACTCCCTCCAAAAACAAGGTGCCACATACGCCATGGAGTGACATGACCTCGCAAAAACCATGATGCCAGATACAGAAATCAAATGTGTAAGTAGGGGGAAATATGTGGCGGGTTAAGCGTATCCCCCTATGGAGGTGATCCATTTTCCACTAAAAACCACAAGCAGTCAGTGAATACAAAATAGTCAACATCAGGAAGGTGTCACCAGTGAGGCTAACACCACAAATAGCAAGCAAACTTCAAGAAGTTGTCACAAATGAGTTAAAAACTGTAAGTAGTAACTAAGAGAAGAAAAATGTCAAGATCTGACGTCAGCAAAAGTTTGGGATTCACCCCGATCCAGAAAAGCTGGATTTCCATCTGATCCAGTGACACCTGGCTCTGAAAGCAAGACCCGGGGTAAAAGAAAATGTCTGATCCTCCATACCACTTACACCCAACAAAATATATTCACCAGAAAACAAATGAAAGTCTACATTGAGGGTCTTGCCCTCAACTTGGACAGGAACATTCATGACGCAGGAAACCACTTGATACAACTCTTGGCTGAAGGGGAAGTACCGCGGTATGGGCAGCTCTACAACACCTACCTTCAGGCCAAGTCTCCTGGCCTCATTTATTGGTAGCAAATTGAAGTAGGCACCAGTATCGATCTTCACATCTCGAAACACTTTATCATTAATTCTGTTTTTCTAAACCGACGGATACTGAATTCGGGTTTCACCTCCGGCACCCTGAATGTCAACACTGGGCAAGACTCACAGGTGTTTAAACTACAACTGCACGACTTTAAAAAACTCATTCCTAAAACTGCATAGGGCGCATCAACCCGCCCATCTGCCATCAGATCCATAACAACTTTCACTGGCCCGCTCACCGATTCCACCAGAACTTCCACATTTTTCTTGCATGGAATTTCGCCAAACTTTCTGTCCAAGGGATAAAAGGCGTCCACTAAGCCATAGTGGTGAATAGCCTTAACTGTGATCAAATTAACCTCAGCCCCTGTGTCTACTATGAAAGGCACGCACACATTTTGAATCTTGATGTTTACACTGAGTTTGGGTTTCCCCGTCAAATTTGTCCAAGTCAGAGGCACAATGTACAATGACATCATGAATCCAGTGTGAAAAGTAGAGTAATTTAGTAATTTGTTTTACAAATAATAAAGTCAAAAACAAATTACAAGCGAAAGAATAGAGAAAATTTCTCGCACGTTTTACCTCACAGATCGTTCGGTGAAGACTGAGGTGTTTTTTTTTTTTTTTTTTTGCCTATCGACCATTGAGGCAGGAGCCCCTGGTCATTAAGGCAAAATATATACATGTATATACATTTACACATATATATATGAACATTATATATATATATATATATATATATATATATATATATATATACATACATACATACACACATCCATGCATATGAACATACACACTTTCATGCACACGTACATATAATAATTTTTATTTTATTATTTTTTTGTAATTTTATTTTTATTATTTTTTTATTTTTTTTTTAACGTTATATTACTTATAAACTAAAATGCCTAATGTCAAGACCCTAAAACTAATCACCTAACAGACAAATCGCTAACCTATACTAAATCCTAAGAGACAAATAACTAGACCTACACTAATGGTAAAAAAGCCTTGACCAAGAGATCACCATCGACTGCAGATATGTATTGCCATTCTACATTATATACCTGCACTCATCACCTGGTGACTGTCAGTCGAGGCACAACCTAATATAGGAGACATCAATATATGAAAGGGAACCAGACGAGTCAGGAACATTTCCATATACGTCAGCTGTCGGCCCTAATTAGAATAACTTGAGCAAGATGGTATACTGTATTTACATAATTTGAACAAAAAGTGAAGAACCTCGGCCAGCAGACCACCATCGACTGCAAGTGCCCAATACCTTCCTATATTACACACTTGCACTCATCAGCTGGTGACTGTCACGCGAGGAACGGGGTTTAATGTAAGGGATATCTATATTAGAAATAGATCAGTGGGAGGAGGAACTATTTAAAATATGTCAACTGTCAACCCTAATTAATATTACAATATATACATATTTACCGTAGATGAAAACCATATCCAAACAGTAAAAAAGTCACATCACTCTGATCAGTCCGGTCTCTCTCAAGAAAGCCATCAATTTATCAGTCATAACAATGTCCCCATCACCCAGGATGGTGGAAAGGGTGAAGGGGACGTCTACTGCGCCGCAGTAATTTATAAGTGAAGCACGTTCACGAATAAATCGCCGACAGCGCAGGATGATATGACTGATAGATAACACCGCATCACAGATGTCACAGTGCGGTGGGAAGCGTCTTTCCATATAAGGTTTCATATGTGTTAAAACGGTGGCATTAAGCCGTAATCGTGCCAACACTTTTTCTTCCAGGCGACTGGGGCGGTTGGCGGTGTCCCAGTCGCCCAGGTACGGCTTACAGGTTGGAATATTTAGTCTGGTCCACTGACCTTGCCACAGAAGACTTATTGATTTCTTTCCGAGAGATAGACTCGACCGTAGATCACGAGGAACGTCCCAATTCTCCTCGAGCTCTACAGCCGACTTTGCAAGTAAGTCAGCCTGCTCATTACCGTAGATACGACAATGACCAGGCACCCAGATTAGCGTGAATGACTTGTTGCATGAATGCAACTTATTAACGATGCGGCCCTGGATCTCGTGAGAGTCTGTAGTACAAGATGCAATTGCTTGAAGGGCTGATTTTGAATCAGAAAATATGACAAATGAGTCATGCCTAGAATTGAGAGCATAGTCTATGGCTTTGTCAATAGCAAAAAGTTCTGAGGTAAACACAGATGTATGAGTCGGCAACCGATACCTGAGGGCACATTCAGTCGACCACACACTTGCACCCACACATTCACTCGACTTGGAGCCGTCGGTGTACAAGTGGTGGGACCCCAAGTGACGAATGATGATGTTACGAAACAAGTGGTGGACCTCTGCCTCCGGCGCCTTGGCCTTTGGTGCTGGGAGCCATGTAACATCAACCGTAAAGGCAGGTGGCTCCCAAGGTGCTATATTTTTTATCACCAACTTGTCACAGTCACTGGGGTCCACACCAAGCTCCTGAGTCAGTAAGTGGAGGCGAACAGCAAGTGGCCGATGCACCCCCCGCATGAGGCTGTGGAATTGACGCAAGGGGGTACAGGCCACATTGCCGATATTACTTTTCCTAAATGTCCTTACACTATAGGACAAGGCCAGGTGGTCACAGCGAATACGGAGGGGAGGCACATTCGCCTCCACTTTCATACGAGCCACACGGGTACACCAGACAGCTCCAAGACACATTTGCAAACATTTATTCTGTAGCACATCCAATCCTTTCAGCGTGGCATCGGATGCCGAGCCATACACCTGTGCGCCGTAGTCTAGCTTCGATCGAATAAGGGACTTATACACCATTAATAAAGATTTTCTGTCGGCACCCCAGGTAGTACCCACTAGGTACTTGAGGACATTTAACGGTTTATCACAACGAGCAAGCAAAGTATTAACGTGAAGTTTAAAATTCATTCTTCGATCAAAATGTATTCCTAAAATTTTACAGAATTTTGAAAAGGTACCGCCTGATTATCCAAAGTTAAGCACAAATTAGGTACGTTACGATTAGTGAAGACTATAGCGGCACACTTACGGATGGAAAACTTAAATCCCCACTGCAAGGCCCATTGGTGGACGGAGTCAAGGGCTACTTGAATCCGCCCAGCCGAAAATTGTGCATTACAGGAAGAGTGCCATATTGCACAATCGTCAGTGTAGAGTGAGTATTTAAGATTCCTCGGGATGGGAGCTGATGACAGAATATCATTGATCATAATACTAAATAAAGTAGGACTAAGCACACTTCCCTGTGGCACCCCGTTTTCCTGGATAAATATATCCGATGTTACGTTACGGGGCAATTTGACAGAGAAAGTTCTGTCCCTTAAGAAATTTGAAATAAAAATAGGCAAATTTCCTCTTAAACCATAAGCATAGAGCTTCATTAGTATACCGTGTCACCAGGTCATGTCATAGGCTTTATGGATGTCCAAGAACACCCTTATCATGAATTCATTATTGGCAAATGCCTCTGCAATACAATGCTCCAAATTCATTAAATGATCTAGTGAACTTCTGTATTTACGGAAGCCACATTGTTGATCATTTAACAAATTCTTCGACTCTAAAACAAAAAGAAGCCTATTGTTAACCATACGTTCCATGACCTTACATAGACAAGATGGCAACACAATAGGACGAAATGAAGTGGGATTCATAAGACGACCAGCCTCTTTGGGCATCGGTATGACATGCACAAAGTGCCATGAGTTTGGAAACGTTCAAGACGCCCAAATCTCATTGTACAATGCTAACATCTTAATCAGGTTGTCCTGATTAAGATGCTGGATCATACCGTACGTGATGGTGTCTTGTCCAGGACTGGTGTCTTTACAGGATTTAAGGGCAAGGAGCAGTTCATCTAGCGTAAACTCTTGGTTGTATGGGGAGTCTACGTCTTCTGTGGCAAAGTCTAATATCTGTAGCTCAGCCGTGCGTTTATGATGTTGGAAACCCGGGTCATAATTGGCTGAGCTACTTACATGAGAAAAACTCCTGGTGAGGATGTTAGCAACGTCCACGGGCTCGTCATAGGTGGTGTTATTCACCTGCAAGGTGGTGACAGGGAAGTATGGGCGTTTATTATATAATAATCTTATAGTGGACCAGACTTTATGTAATGGTGTTGTACGAGTCACCGTGGACACAAATGACCGCCAGGAGTCACGTTTAGCCCTTCTTATTATTCTCCTTGCCTCAGCCCGTGCCTGTTTGTATGCAATAAAATTTTCCTCAGTGGGCTGACTATCAAAAATCCTGTATCTCCTATTGCGTTTTCTTAATGCTTGTCGGCAATCCGGCGTCCACCAATGTGCTCTATGCTTCGCATGAACTGTAGAAGTCTTGGGAATAGCAGCCTCAGCTGCATGTAATATGGTAGTAGTTATATTTTCGACCTTAACATCTATGGTCTCCCCAGATATATCTAAATTGGCGATCCTTGAGAAGGATCCCCAATCTGCTTTCTTATAGTTAAATTTTGGAGGTGGAGGGTCCGAAATGATGTCGCGTGTATAAGAAAGACAGATGGGTAAATGATCAATTCCCAAGGAGTCGTCGTAAGGGTCCCATGAGAGATCTTGATGTATACCAGGGGAGGCCAAAGATAAGTCAATGGCCGAAAAGTTACCAGTACGATCATCTACACGAGTCGCTCTACCATCGTTCAGAAGACAGAGGTTGGACTGTAGTATTAGGTCGGCTACTTGCTCCCCACGACCATCAATCCTCAAGCTACCCCATTGATAGTGATGGGCGTTAAAGTCGCCCAACACTAACTTATTTCCAGGTAGATGTTCAACTAGTGAATTTAAAGCATCACTATCAATGGGGCCGTGTGGAGGACAGTACAGAGAGCAAATAGACAGATACGTGTTTTTAAATTTTACTCTGCACGCGACAGCTTCCAGAGTAGAATTTAGAATCACTTCCGTTTGTGGGTGTGATTTGTGTGTGTATATGGCAACTCCGTGACCTTCATATCTTCTATACGAGTGATAGTGTTTGAACTGTGGAGGATCAGGATGATCCTCCAGGCGCGTCTCCTGTAAACAAACAACGTCTGGCCTGTGTATTGACAGCAAGATTGCTATATCTTGTAACTTATTCCCAATACCTCTACAATTCCACTGTAATAGAGTGAATGCGGCGGTTTAAGATTTTCGTTGGGGGCCAGTGTGCTTCGTCTTTTTTTGTCGCCCGCCAGTAGGCGAGCGACTACCGGGGGACCTATCCCGGTGCTTACTCATGGAAACCTCCATATTTTCATCAATAACTAGGTTCCCAGCCTCCCCCGAGGAAGAGCTAACCTTTCTCTCCCTCGCTGGAGTAGGAACCGGAAGGACATAAGGACGTGACTGTTTCGTGAGGGTGGTCATGTTATTTTTAGTAGGCTTGTCAGGCTTCGCTTTAGGCCGTACTGATGGAGAGGCAGCAGCAGCCTGAGAGTAAGTTGATGCCTTAGGGATGTCAGTGAGAGAGTTGGAACGGACAGGAGGTCGAGATGGAGATGTACTGTGAGTGGCAGGAGGGAGAAAGACAGGGTCAGTCTGCGTCTCGACAGAGCACATCACAGGACGGGACATTACCGCCGAAGCATAGGACCTATTCGGCGTGGGAGTTGCATGCAACTCCTTCACCTTTTTCCTAGCTTCGTAGTAGGAAATACCCTCAGTTGCCTTCACTGTGCAGACTTCCTTCTCCTCCTTCCACTTGGGGCAATCCCTAGAGGAAGTGGAGTGAGTACCCTTGCAGTGAAAGCAACGTACTGTCTCTGATGTGCAACTTTCCGCATCATGACCCTGGCTTGCACACTTGCCGCACACTGGCTGGGAAGCCCGACAAGTCTTTGTACCATGCCCATACAGCTGGCATTTCAGGCGATGCAAAGGGTTAGGGATGTACGGCCGAACGTGAATAATTTCATAACCAACTTTGATATCACTAGGAAGAGAAGATTTGGCAAATGTCAAGATGATAGTTGCTATCTTCGTCCTTATGCCTTCTGAGAAGCGAGTTATGAATTTAGCCTCGATGACATCTTGCTGCGCCGATTCACTTACGATCTCGTCCTCGCTCATCACCATGAGATCCCTGCAAGTGACAACACCCTTGCAAGAATTCATGGAGACTGAGATTTTGGTTTCGACATCGTAACAGTGGAATTTGCGCAGTTTCAACAAATCCTTTACCTGTGCCGAGTTTACAGTTTTGACCAGGAGATCTCCATTAGCAAGTTTTTTAACTTGTTCGACTTCTGCACAGTGGTCAATCACCTTCTTGATAAGGAAGGGATTGAGACTGGACAGGGGAGTGGAACCTAGTGCATGAATGATAACGTAGGTCGCATTAGCTACAGGGATGTCAAGTGGGGCTCGAGTCTGGCGTCCGTCAGTCTGGGGGTGGTCAGTCCTGTCATGCCTAATATCGTCAGGACCACCTCCCCCCCTGAAGGGGGGGGAGGCAATAGGGGCGTCCTCCATAGGTACCACTTTCCCCTCGCGGGGGAAGTGGGAAGAAAGAGAAAAACGAGCAAGGGACAGAGCACCTGGGGAAGACCCACCTAGTCTGAGATTACCCTCTCAAACCACTCTCGGGAGGACGCGCCTGTGTGTCACTCACACCCCAGAGCGATCAGTGGGGGGTACACTCCAGAGGTGAGTAAGCAAAGGCAATCTCAGGAAACAGATATAGACACTTACTGTATCTACTAAGGCCAGGGAGGAAAATGAGATCTAGCTAACCTAACTTTTACTCCCCTATTTACAAAACTATTGCCCGTGAGGTAGCCCTAGATCGCTAGAGGAGAGAGCAACGAAAACACGACTGCACTCTCCGCAACCATTCATCAAAGTCCCGAGGTGGAGCTACTGTTGGCCCTTATTTAAATTACTCCGTTTTCTATGAGTTTCGTTTTCTGCATTAGGTTTTAAAAGATGACCATAAGAAAATAAACACCATTATTCTTTTGTAAAGTCAATAGCGACCAATCATATTGTGCATAATTTTCGAAAAGAAACAAAACATGTAGGATGGAAATGTCAATCGTAGCTCGAGATTTCTCTAGGTTGGCATTCAGCCATAATTAACCTTGAAGTACTGCACAAATATTCAGTTGACACAGATGTACATTATCTTTCATTAAGTTACAATAAGAAATAAAATGTGGTGAGAAAAAAAAAAATTTCTTTTGTTGTATAAGCACTTTGTACCTTTTACAACTATAAATAATTCAATCAATCAACATGACGGAGACAGAGAATCTCAACCTTAGGACAGAACTCTAAACACGGCCTAAGGAATTCAAAACACTGGCTGCAGAAACCATTGTACAGGTATGTGCATCATTCTATAACGACACATAAAAATGTAGCAGGTAATAATAAACGTTTTGAACAATGCAGATAAACATGACCGAAAGCGGACCAAAAAAGAGAGGGAAGATCACTACTGGAAGAAGGGAAGATCACTACCAGTACTGGAAGAAACTGATGTACGTTTTTTTTACTGAATTGGTGTCATAAAAAAAAAAAGAGATGTGCTCTGTATACCCTTACAACAATGAGCATTTCAATCAGTCTACACTCACTGTGAAGTAACTTTAACCAGTCATTGGAACGAGCATTGATTGTAAACTTTCGTGTGAAAACCGAGGCAATAATAAATCATTTTCCAGGTCAAACATATTCATCAGTAATGAACAGCAAGGCTTCGTATCACACAGACCTACAGCTCTGCAGTTACTGAGAGTGGTGGACACATGGATATCATATGTTTTGACTTTATGAAGGCCTTGCACAATGTTCCACATAACCTTCCTTTGAAGATACAGAGCTTTAGAATAAGAGCTTTTTCAGCTGATTACATAATATTTGACATGCAGAATGCAGAGAGTTTTTGTAAATGATGCATATTCTAAATGGAAACCACTGATCAGTGGCAAATGTTATTCCCTTTTTACGAAAGGCAATATAAATATCAAAGTCAACTACAGACCTGCATCATTGACAAGCATAGCAGTTAGGGTGATGGAGACACTAGAAAGTGATGCAGCACCCATAATTAGAAACGATACCTGTATATATAATGACATGATTTCAGGAGCAAGAGGATCTGTCTTGTTAATCTGCTTATTTACCTGGCTGATGTAATTAATGCAGTGGACAGGAAAATGCGTAGATGTCAAGTACCTCGGCTGCCTTTGATAGAGTATATCAGATACCAGGGCGGCATTTAGCGCTGCAGAGGCCCTGAGCCAGCAAATGGTGAAGGCCTCTACCCTCTTGTTTGTAAGTCTGTATTATAAAAAATGTTTTAATGCATTACGAGTTTCATTTAATCAGTGATCCGTACGAACAGACTCAATGTAGTTCATACTAGAGAACCAGGTACTTTCATGCATGCAGCTTTTCCTATAGGTTTGTGATATGACGTACAAAGCAATCATTACACTGTTAGAAAAACATAATTTTACACATTTCGTATCACCTTGTACTTTTTACAGACTTACCTACATGGAGAAAATTTGTAGCCAAGTCTTTGAAGAATCTTTTAATTCTAAAAGCATTTTTTTTTTTTCCTTTGAGGACCACTGATACCCAATGAATTTAGTTGCATACGTCCAGAATGGTTGACAGTCATGCAGTGCTAAAGTCAAATAGTATCACATCAACAACACATCCAGACAGTTGCCAAAAAGTTACATCATTGTCCACGAGCAAACAGCCAATCATGAACACTTCTACCCTGCCTAAATCAAAACTGGTTTTCAGAGAAGAGTACATTAAAGCCAATGTTCGTTTACAGCACTGGTGATGCTTTTCTCTTCAGTATCTGACAAACATGGAAGAGGGAAAGAACCATCCTAGGGCAAAACTATACGGTAGCTCAGTGTTGACTCCATCAGGTACAGTACATACGGTATTAATGTTTATAGCCAGCAGAGCGAATATCTTATCGACATCAACTGGCAACAAAGGCTTTTTACTCACAATAATGAAAAAAAAAAAAAACTGAAATACATCAGGAAAGGTGATGTCCTGTGCTATAACATCCCTGATATACACTGAAAAATAATCAACAGTGATCTTCCATGGGTAGAGTCTCCCTATTAAGTCACCGCTGTCCAACTTCTGGGGACCAACTGTTAGTGCAACTGCGTTCTTCTCTCTTATGTATGCATGATGTGGCTTAGAGGAAGACTGAATTTTGTTAAGCACTTCATATTCAATTGTTAAAATGTATAACAATGGTTGTGGTACCTTTTTTGACGGGAGATATAGTATGTAAGCCAGAGCCTGTGAAGGTTCTGCAAAAGTACCGTGGATTCCTCTTCAGCCCTTCCATCACTGCCAAGCAGTTTTAAGTGCTATAGGAGGAGAATGGTTTAATCATTTTTTTTTTTTCTACTTTCAAACTTGACCAATCTGATTAACCTGAGATTCTTGTGTGTGTGTGTGTGTGTGTATATATATATATATATATATATATATATATATATATATATATATATATATATATATATATATATATATATATATATGTATCACCAGTAATTTTCTTTATAAATATGACAAAAATAATCATATACATAATAATGCCCGTAAAAGATGGAGGTGGTGGTGATGGAGCTCTGGTTTCCCTGTTCACTGCAATATACTTCGAAGATATGACCATGACACCACTGTGCAATCATCTTAGGAATTATTAGTTTTAAGGAAATGACAAAATTCGTTATAGGGAAGTACTGTCTCTGCAGTCGAATAGTGAGCAAATGGAATGACCTCTCATCACACACAGTGCAGTCAAATACTGTATGGATATGATTTTAAAAAGAAACTTAAAGTCCCGTCCAGACGATCGCGCATTGCCCGCGGGCCCACGCGCGCAGTTTGCCTGTTGACGGGCTCACCGCTTGTGCCGGCGGGCAAATACGTAAATGGCCCGTGGAAATTTACGCATTTGCCCGCGGGCACAAGCGGTGAGCCCGTCAACAGGCAAACTGCTCGCTTGTGCCCGCGGGCATTGCTCGATCGTCTGGACGGGCCTTAACAAACAATGGAGACACAGGCACAGATACATATGGGTAACTACAGTATAAAGATTCCATTAAATACGTCAATTCAAACTTCACCATTAAAACCGATATCAACCTGTAAATCGAAAACTTAAATGAGCTGGACACACAGGTTGAAATCCTCTTTCAGAAGTTCGCTTGTCAGTAGCTTCTGAGCATCTGTGAGTACAATTTAATGTCATGTTGTGCTAGGGGTATACAATTCAGTCCACAACACAGCCTAGTTTGCTGTGGAACGCCATACCTGTGGATTTGTGGTACCCTTTACTTTTGGACCCATCCTTATTATAGCCTGGCTGACTGATATGGGGTCATTAACCAGGTGAATTCAAGATGAGGGGAACATAAGAATTAAATCACATGATTAAAAAAAAAAAGGATTCATGAAAAAAAATATGGGAAGAAACTAATGATTCAGATAATGTTTCCAACTGGAACCTTTTAATCCCATTTCTTGACGAGAGTTTATAGAGTCACACACAAACAGAAAACACTAACAAATTTGCTCCAGTGACAACGAAGACACAGGTGAACCCCACCCTCGTCCCGCAGAAAAAGTGGGGTGTGTGAAAGATACACAAGGAGAGATGACCCCTCAAAATTAGTGCCCGTGAAACATTAGGAGAGCCATGACTCCCTCCAAAAACGAGGTGCCAGATACGCCATGGAGTGACATGACCTCGCAAAAACCATGATGCCAGATACAGAAATCAAATGTGTAAGTAGGGGGAAATATGTGGCGGGTTAAGCGTATCCCCTTATGGAGGTGATCCATTTTCTACTAAAAACCACAAGCAGTCAGTGAATACAAAATAGTCAACATCAGGAAGGTGTCAGCAGTGAGGCTAACACCACAAATAGCAAGCAAACTTCAAGAAGTTGTCACAAGTGAGTTAAAAACTGTAAGTAGTAACTAAGAGAAAAAAAATGTCAAGATCTGACGTCAGCAAAAGTTTGGGATTCACCCCGATCCAGAAAAGCTGGATTTCCATCTGATCCAGTGACACCTGGCTCTGAAAGCAAGACCCGGGGTAAAAGAAAATACCTCCTTAATACCACTTATACCCAACAAAATATATTCACCAGAAAACAAATGAAAGTCTACATTGAGGGTCTTGCCCTCAACTTGGACAGGAACATTCCTAACGCAGGAAACCACTTGATACAACTCTTGGCTGAAGGGGAAGTACCGCGGTATGGGCAGCTCTACAACATATACCTTCAGGCCAAGTCTCCTGGCCTCATTTATTGGTAGCAAATTGAAGTAGGCACCAGTATCGATCTTCACATCTCGAAACACTTTATCATTAATTCTGTTTTTCTAAACCGACGGATACTGAATTTGGGTTTCACCTCCGCCACCCTGAATGTCAACACTGGGCAAGACTCACAGGTGTTTAAACTACAACTGCACGACTTTAAAAAACTCATTCCTAAAACTGCATAGGGCGCATCAACCCGCCCATCTGCCATCAGATCCATAACAACTTTCACTGGCCCGCTCACCGATTCCAACAGAACTTCCACATTTTTCTTGCATGGAATATCGCCAAACTTTTTGTCCAAGGGATAAAAGGCGTCCACTAAGCCATAATGGTGAATAGCCTTAACTGTGATCAAATTAACCTCAGCCCCTGTGTCTACTATGAAAGGTACGCACACATTTTGAATCTTGATGTTTACACTGAGTTTGGGTTTCCCCGTCAAATTTGTCCAAGTCAGAGGCACACTGTACAATGACATCATGAATCCAGTGTGAAAAGTAGAGTAATTTAGTAATTTGTTTTACAAATAATAAAGTCAATGTATAAAACAAATTACAAGCGAAATAGAGAAAAATTTCTCATACGTTTTACCTCACAGATCGTTAGGTGAAGACCAAGGTGGAGCTTTTGTTTAAGATTTCCCCTTCATTTAAGTGGAAGGGGCCGGGCCATATGTTAGCCCAGTCAAGGTGGAGCTACTGTTGGCTCTTATTTATATTACTCCGTTTTCTATGAGTTTCGTTTTCTGCATTGTTTTAAAAGATGACTATAAGAAAATAAACAACATTATTCCTTTGTAAAGTCAATAGCGACCAATCATATTGTGCATAATTTTCGAAGAAACAAAACAAGTAGGCTGGAAATGACAATCGTAGCTCGAGATTTCTCTAGGGTGGCATTCAGCCATAATTAACCTTGAAGTACTGCACAAATATTCAGTTGATACAGGTGTACATTATCTTTCATTAACTTACAAAAGAAATATAGTGTGGTGAGAAAAAAAAAAAAAAAGCTTTTGTTGTATAAGCACTCTGTACCTTTTACAACTATAAATAATTCAATCAATCAACATGACGGAGTCAGACAATCTCAACCTTAGGACAGAACTATAAACACGGCCTAAGGAATTCAAAACACTGGCTGCAGAAACCATTGTACAGGTATGTGCATCATTCTATAACGACACAAAAAAATGTAACAGGTAATAATAAACGTTTTGAACAATGCAGATAAACATGACCGAAAGCGGACCAATAAAGAGAGGGAAGATCACTACTGGAAGAAGGGAAGATCACTACCAGTACTGGAAGAAACAAATGTACGTTTTTCTTTTACTGAATTGGCGTTATTAAAAAAAAAAAATGTATATGTGCTCTGTATACCCTTACAACAATGAACATTTCAATCAGTCTACACTCACTGTGAAGTAACTTTAACCAGTCATTGAAACGAGCATTGATTGCAAACTTTCGTGTGAAAACCGAGGCAATAATAAATCATTTTCCAGGTCAAACATATTCATCAGTAATGAACAGCAAGGCTTCGTATCACAGACCTACAGCCTGCAGTTACTAAGAGTGGTGGAGACATGGATGTGATATGTTTTGACTTTATGAAGGCCTTGGACAATTTTCCACATAACCTTCCTTTGAAGATGGAAAACTTTAGAATAGGAGGTTTTTCAGCTGATTACATAATATTTCACATGCAGAATGCAGAGAGTTTTTGTAAATGATGCATATTCTAAATGGAAACCACTGATCAGTGGCAAATGTTATTCCCTTTTTACGAAAGGCAATATAAATATCAAAGTCAACTACAGACCTGCATCATTGACAAGCATAGCAGTTAGGGTGATGGAGACACTAGAAAGTGATGCAGCACCCATAATTAGAAACGATACCTGTATATATAATTACATGATTTCAGGAGCAAGAGGATCTGTCTTGTTAATCTGCTTATTTACCTGGCTGATGTAATTAATGCAGTGGACAGGAAAATGCGTAGATGTCAAGTACCTCGGCTGCCTTTGATAGAGTACAGTACATCATATACCAGGGCGGCATTTAGCGCTGCAGAGGCCCTGAGCCAGCAAATGGTGAAGGCCTCTACCCTCTTGTTTGTAAGTCTGTATTATAAAAAATGTTTTAATGCATTACGAGTTTCATTTAATCAGTGATCCGTACGAAAAGACTCAATGTAGTTCATACTAGAGAACCAGGTACTTTCATGCTTGCAGCTTTTCCTATAGGTTTGTGATATGACGTACAAAACAATCATTACACTGTTAGAAAAACATAATTTTACACATTTCGTATCACCTTGTACTTTCTACAGACTTACCTACATGGAGAAAATTTGTAGCCAAGTTTTTGAAGAATCTTTAATTCTTAAAGCATTTTTTTTTTTTTTTTTTTTTTTTTTTTTGAGGACCACTGATACCCAATGAACTTAGTTTCATATGTCCAGAATGGTTGACAGTCATGCAGTGCTAAAGTCAAATAGTATCACATCAACAACACATCCAGACAGTTGCCAAAAAGTTACATCATTGTCCACGAGCAAACAGCCAATCATGAACACTTCTACCCTGCCTAAATCAAAACTGGTTTTCAGAGAAGAGTACATTAAAGCCAATGTTCGTTTACAGCACTGGTGATGCTTCTCTCTTCAGTATCTGACAAACATGGAAGAGGGAAATAACCATGCTAGGGCAAAACTATACGGTAGCTCAGTGTTGACTCCATCAGGTACAGTACATACGGTATTAATGTTTACAGCCAGCAGAGCGAATATCTTATCGACATCAACTGGCTACAAAGGATTTTTACTCACAAAACTGAAAAACTGAAATACATAACGAAAGGTGATGTCCTGTGCTATAACATACCCTGATATACACTGAAAAATAATCAACAGTGATCTTCCATGGGTAGAGTCTCCCTATTAAGTCACCGCTGTCCAACTTCTGGGGACCAACTATTAGTGCAACTGCGTTCTTCTCTCTTATGTATGCATGATGTGGCTTAGAGGAAGACTGAATTTTGTTAAGCACTTCATATTCAATTTTTAAAATGTATAACAATGGTTGTGATACCATTTTTGACGGGAGATATAGTGTGTAAGCCAGAGCCTGTGAAGGTTCTGCAAAAGTACCGTGGATTCCTCTTCAGCCCTTCCATCACTGCCAAGCAGTTTTAAGTGCTATAGGAGGAGAATGGTTTAATCATTTTTTTTTTCTACTTTCAAAACTTGACCAATCTGATTAACCTGAGATTCTTGTATATATAAATATATGTATATATGTATGTATATATGTATCACCAGTAAGTTTCTTTATAAATATGACAAAAACAATCATATACATAATATTGCCCGTAAAAGAGGGAGGTGGTGGTGATGGAGCTCTGGTTTCCTTGTTCACTGCAATATACTTCGAAGATATGACCATGACACCACTGTGCAATCATAGGAATTATTAGTTTTAAGGAAATGACAAAATTCGATGTTGGGAAGTACTGTCTCTGCAGTCGAATAGTGAGCAAATGGAATGACCTCTCATCACACACAGTGCAGTCAAATACTGTATGGATATGATTTTAAAAAGAAACTTAACAAACAATGGAGAGACAGGCACAGATACATATGGGTGACTGCAGTATAAAGATTCCATTAAATACGCCAATTCAAACTTCACCACTAAAACCGATATCAACCTGTAAATCGAAAACTTAAATGAGCTGGACACACAGGTTGAAATCCTCTTGCAGAAGTTCGCTTGTCAGTAGCTTCTGAGCATCTGTGTGTACAATTTAATGTCATGTTGTGCTAGGGGTATACAACTCAGTCCACAACACAGCCTAGTTTGCTGTGGACCGCCATACCTGTGGATTTGTGGTACCCTTTACTTCTGGACCCATCCTTATTATAGCCTGGCTGACTGATATGGGGTCATTAACCAGGTGAATTCAGGATGAGAACATAAGAATCAAATCACATTTAAAAAAAAAAAAAAAAAAGGATTCATGAGAAAAGGTATGGAGACAGACTAATGATTAAGATAATGTTTCCAACTGGAACCTTTTAATCCCATTTCTTGACGAGAGTTTATGGAGTCACACACAAACAGAAAACACTAACAAATCTGCTCCAGTGACAACGAAGACACAGGTGAACCCCACCCTCGTCCCGCAGAAAAAGTGGGGTGTGTGAAAAATACACAAGGAGAGATGACCCCTCAAAAATGGTGCCCGTGAAACATTAGGAGAGCCATGACTCCCTCCAAAAACAAGGTGCCAGATACGCCATGGAGTGACATGACCTCGCAAAAACCATGATGCCAGATACAGAAGTCAAATGTGCAAGTAGGGGGAAATATGTGGCTGGTTAAGCATATCCTCCTATGGAGGTAATCCATTTTCCACTAAAAACAACAAACCGTCAGTGAATACAAAATAGTCAACATCAGGAAGGTGTCACCAGTGAGGCTAACACCACAAATAGCAAGCAAACTTCAAGAAGTTGTCACAAGTGAGTTAAAAACTGTAAGTAGTAACTAAGAGAAGAAAAATGTCATGATCTGTCGTCATGAAAAGTTTGGGATTCACCCCGATCCAGAAAAGCTGGATTTCCATCTGATCCAGTGACACCTGGCTCTGAAAGCAAGACCCGGGGTAAAAGAAAATACCTCCTTAATACCACTTATACCCAACAAAATATATTCACCAGGAAACAAATGAAAGTCTACATTGAGGGTCTTGCCCTCAACTTGGACAGGAACATTCCTAACGCAGGAAACCACTTGATACAACTCTTGGCTGAAGGGGAAGTACCGCGGTATGGGCGGCTCTACAACATATACCTTCAGGCCAAGTCTCCTGGCCTCATTTATTGGTAGTAAACTGAAGTAGGCACCAGTATCGATCTTCACATCTCGAAACACTTTATCATTAATTCTGACTGTTTTTCTAAACCGACGGATACTGAATTCGGGTTTCACCTCCGGCACCCTGAATGTCAACACTGGGCAAGACTCACAGGTGTTTAAACTACAACTGCACGACTTTAAAAAACTCATTCCTAAAACTGCATAGGGCGCATCAACCCGCCCATCTGCCATCAGATCCATAACAACTTTCACTGGCCCGCTCACCGATTCCAACAGAACTTCCACATTTTTCTTGCATGGAATTTCGCCAAATTTTCTGTCCAAGGGATAAAAGGCGTCCACTAAGCCATAGTGGTGAATAGCCTTAACTGTGATCAAATTAACCTCAGCCCCTGTGTCTACTATGAAAGGCACGCACACATTTTGAATCTTGATGTTTACACTGAGTTTGGGTTTCCCCGTCAAATTTGTCCAAGTCAGAGACACACTATACAATGACATCATGAATCCAGTGTGAAAAGTAGAGTAATTTAGTAATTTGTTTTACAAATAATAAAGTCAATCAATGTATAAAACAAATTACAAGCGATAGAATAGAGTAAAATTTCTCGTACGTTTTACCTCACAGATCGTTCGGTGAAGACTGTGGTGGAGTTTTTTTTTTTTTTTTTTTTTTCCGGCCTATCAACCATTGGGGCCGAAGCCCCTGGTTATTAAGGCCACACACACACACACACATATATATATATATATATATATATATATATATATACACCCTATATATATATATATATATATATATATATATATATATATATTTAGACATATATACATATATATACAAACATATATATATACATACATACACACACACACACACACTTCCATGCATACATAAAGACACACTTTCATGCAAATTAATGTAAATATATATATAATAATTTTAATATTTATTTTTTTTGTATTTTTATTTTTTTATTTTTTCTTGGTTTTATATTTTTTATACCTTATATTATAAAGAAAAACTAATCTAAAGACCCTAAAACTAATCACCTAACAGACAAATCGCTAACCTATACTAAATCCTACAGAGACAAATAGCTAGACCTACACTAATGGTAAAAATACCTCGACTAACAGAACACCATCGGCTGCAGATATGTAATGCCTTTCTACATGGCATACCTGCACTCATCACCTGGTGACTGTCAGTCGAGGCACAACCTAATATAGGGGACATCAATATATGAAAGGGAACCAGACGAGTCAGGAACATTTCCATATACGTCAGCTGTCGTCCCTAATTAGAATAACTTAAGCAAGATAATATAATGTATTTACATAATTTGTATAAAAAGTGAAGAACCTCGCCCAGCAGACCACCATCGACTGCAAGTGCCCAATACCTTCCTATATTGCACACTTGCACTCATCAGCTGGTGACTGTCAGACGAGGAACTTGGCTTAATGTAGGGGACATCTATATTAGAAATAGATCGGTAGGAGGAGGAACTATTTAAAATATGTCAACTGTCAACCCTAATTAATATTACAATATATACATATTTACTGTTCATAAAAACTATAACCACACAGTAAAAAAGTCACATCACTCTGATCAGTCCGGTCTCTCTCAAGAAAGCCATCAATTTATCAGTCATAACAATGTCCTCATCACCCAGGATGGTGGAAAAGGTGAAGGGGGCGTCTACTGCGCCGCAGTAATTAATAAGTGAAGCACGTTCACGAATAAATCGCCGACAGCGCAGGATGATATGACTGATAGATAACACCGCATTACAGATGTCACAGTGCGGTGGGAAGCGTCTTTCCATATATGGTTTTATGTGGGTTAAAATGGTGGCATTAAGCCGTAACCGTGCCAACACTTTTTCTTCTAGGCGACTGGGACGGTTGGCAGTGTCCCAGTCGCCCAGGTACGGCTTACAAGTTGGAATATTTAGTCTGGTCCACTGACCTTGCCACAGAAGATTTATTGATTTCGTTCCGAGAGATAGACTCGACCGTAGATCACGAGGAACGTCCCAAGTCTCCTCGAGCTCTACAGCCGACTTTGCAAGTAAGTCAGCCTGCTCATTGCCGTAGATACGACAATGACCAGGCACCCAGATCAGAGTGAATGACTTGTTGCATGAATGCAACTTATTAACGATGCGGCCCTGGATCTCATGAGAGTCCGTAGTGCAAGATGCAATTGCCTGAAGGGCTGATTTTGAATCTGAAAATATGACAAATGAGTCATGCCTAGAATTGAGAGCATAGTCTATGGCTTTGTCAATAGCAAAAAGTTCTGAAGTAAACACAGATGTATGAGTCGGCAACCGATACCTGAGGGCACATTCAGTCGACCACACACTTGCACCCACACATTCACTCGACTTGGAGCCGTCGGTGTACAATTGATGGGACCCCAAGTGACGAACAATGATGTTACGAAACAAGTGGTGGACCTCCGCCTCCGGCGCCTTGGCCTTTGGTGCTGGGAGCCATGTAACATCGACTGTAAAGCTGGGTGGCTCCCAAGGCGCTATATTTTTAAGCACCAACTTGTCACAGTCACTGGGGTCCACATCAAGCTCCTGAGTCAGTAAGTGGAGGCGAGCGGCAAGTAGCTGACACCCCCCCCCGCAGAAGGTGGTGGTATTGACGCAGGGGGGTACAGGCCACATTGCCGATATTACTTTTCCTTAACGTCCTTATGCCGTAGGACAAGGCCAGGTGGTCACGGCGAATACGGAGGGGAGGCACATTCGCTTCCACTTCCATACGAGTCACACGGGTATACCGGACGGCTCCAAGACACATTCGCAAACATTTATTCTGTAACACATCCAATCCTTTCAGAGTGGCATTGGATGCCGAGCCATACACCTATGCGCCATAGTCTAGCTTCGATCGAATAAGGGACTTATACACCATTAATAAAGATTATCTGTCGGCACCCCAGGTAGTACCCGCTAGGTACTTGAGGACATTTAATGGTTTATCACAACGAGCAAGCAAAGTATTAACGTGAAGTTTAAAATTCATTCTACGATCAAAATGTATTCCTAAAAATTTTACAGAATTTTGAAAAGGTACCGCCTGATTATCCAAAGTTAAGCACAAATTAGGTACGTTACGATTTGTGAAAACTATAGCGGCACACTTACGTACGGAAAACTTAAATCCCCACTGCAAGGCCCATTGGTGGATGGAGTCAAGGGCTGCTTGAATCCGCCCAGCCGAAAATTGTGCATTACGGGAAGAGTGCCATATTGTACAATCGTCAGTGTAGAGCAAGTATTTAAAATTCCTCGGGATGGGAGCTGATGACAGAATATCATTGATCATAATACTAAATAAAGTAGGACTAAGCACACTTCCCTGTGGCACCCCGTTTTCCTGGATAAATATATCCGATGTTGCATTACGGGGCAATTTGACAGAGAAAGTTCTGTCCCTTAAGAAATTTGAAATAAAAACAGGTAAATTTCCTCTTAAACCATAAGCATAGAGCTTCATTAGTATACCGTGTCACCAGGTCATGTCATAGGCTTTATAGATGTCCAAGAACACCCCTATCATGAATTCTTTATTGGCAAATGCCTCTGCAATACAATGCTCCAAATTCATTAAATGATCTAGTGAACTTCTGTATTTATGGAAGCCACATTGTTGATCATTTAACAAATTCCTCGACTCTAAAACAAAAAGAAGCCTATTGTTAACCATACGTTCCATGACCTTACATAGACAAGAAGTCAACACAATAGGACGAAATGAAGTGGGATTCATAAGACGACCAGCCTCTTTGGGTATCGGTATGACATGCACAAAGTGCCATGAGTTTGGAAACGTTCGAGACGCCCAAATCTCATTGTACAATGCTAACATCTTAATCAGGTTGTCCTGATTAAGATGCTGGATCATACCGTACGTGATGGTGTCTGGTCCAGGGCTGGTGTCTTTACAGGATTTAAGGGCAAGAAGCAGTTCATCTAGCGTAAACTCTTGGTTGTACGAGGAGTTTACGTCTTCTGTGGCAAAGTCTAATATCTGTAGCTCAGCCGTGCGTTTATGATGTTGGAAACGTGGGTCATAACTGGCTGAGCTACTTACATGAGAAAAACTCCTGGCGAGGATGTTAGCAACGTCCATGGGCTCGTCATAGATGTTATTATTTACTTGCAAGGTGGTGACTGGGTAATATGGGCGTTTATTATTTAATATTCGTATAGTGGACCAGACTTTATGTAATGGTGTTGTACGAGTCACCATGGACACAAAGGACCGCCAGGAGTCACGTTTAGCCCTTCTTATTATTCTCCTTGCCTCAGCCCGTGTCTGTTTGTATGCAATAAAATTTTCCTCAGTGGGCTGACTATCAAAAATCCTGTATCTCATATTGCGTTTTCTTAATGCTTGTCGGCAATCCGGCATCCACCAATGTGCTCTATGCTTTGCATGAACTGTAGAAGTCTTGGGAATAGCAGCCTCAGCTGCGTGTAATATGGAAGTAGTTATATTTTCGACCTTAACATCTATGGTCTCCCCAGATATATCTAAATTGGCGATCCTTGAGAAGGATCCCCAATCTGCTTTCTTATAGTTAAATTTTGGAGGTGGAGGGTCCGAAATGATGTCGCGTGTATAAGAAAGACAGATGGGTAAATGATCAATTCCCAAGGAGTCGTCGTAGGGGTCCCATGAGAGATCTTGATGTATACCAGGGGAGGCCAAAGATAAGTCAATGGCCGAAAAGTTACCAGTACGATCATCTACACGAGTCGCTCTACCATCGTTCAGAAGACAGAGGTTGGACTGTAGTATTAGGTCGGCTACTTGCTCCCCATGACCATCAATCCTCAAGCTACCCCATTGATAGTGATGGGCGTTAAAATCGCCCAACACTAACTTATTTCCAGGCAGATGTTCCACTAGTGAATTTAAAGCATCACTATCAATGGGGCCATGTGGAGGACAGTACAGAGAGCAAATAGACAGATACGTGTTTTTAAATTTTACTCTGCACGCGACAGCTTCTAGAGTAGAATTTAGAATCACTTCCGTTTGTGGGTGTGATTTGTGTGTGTAAATGGCAACTCCGTGACCTTTATATCTTCTGTACGAGTGGTAGTGTTTGAACTGTGGAGGATCAGGACGATCCTCCAGGCGCGTCTCCTGTAAACAAACAACGTCTGGCCTGTGTATGGAAAGCAAGATTGCTATATCTTGTAACTTATTCCCAATACCTCTACAATTCCACTGTAATAGGGTGAATGCGGCGGTTTAAGATTTTCATTGGGGACCAGTGTGCTTTGCCTTGTTTTGTCGCCCGCCAGAAGGCGAGCGACTACCGGGGGACCTATCCCGGTGCTTTTTCACGGAAACCTCCATATTATCGTCAATTACGAGGTTCCCTGACTCCCCCGAGGAAGAGCTAACCTTCCTCTCCCTTGCTGGAGTGGGAACTGGAAGAACGTGAGGACGAGACTGTTTTGTGAGGGTGGTCAGATTAATCTTATCAGACTTGTCGGGCTTCGATTTTGGCCGCACCGACTGCGAAGGAGCAGCGGCAGCCTGAGAGTAAGAAGTGGTGACAGGGATGTCTGTAAGAGAGTTGGAACGTACAGGGGGTCTAGACTTAGAGGTAGGGCATGTGGCATGTGGAGCGAAGGTAAGGTCAGTCTGTGTCTCCACAGTGCACATCACGGGACGGGACACAACCGCCGATGCATAGGAGACATTAGGTTTGGGAGTTGCATGCAACTCCTTCACCTTCTTCCTAGCATCGTAAAAGGATATGCCCTCAGTTGCTTTCACTGTGCAGACCTCTTTCTCCTCCTTCCACTTGGGACAAGCCCTAGAGGAAGTGGAGTGAGCATCCTTACAGTGGAAGCAACATTCAGTCTCTGATGTACAGCGGTCAGCAGCATGTCCTACAGTCGCGCACCTGCCACATACTACGTTTGAAGCTCGACAAGCCTTTTCATGATGTCCATAGAGTTGACATTTTCCACAACGAAGGGGATTAGGTATGTAAGGTCTCACATTAATAATTTCATATCCTACTTTCATATTAGCAGGGAGAGATACTTTGCCAAAAGTCAAAACTACTGTGGCTGTCTTCGTCCTTATGCCTTCCTGGAAACGGGTTATGAATCTCGCCTCTATGACATCTTGCTGAGAAAGTTCCTGTACAATTTCTTCTTCCTCCATAAGCACAAGATCCCTGCAGGTGATAACACCCTTGCAGGAATTCATGGAGTGGGGGATCGTTGTCTGGACATCGTGACAATGGAACTTCCTCAGTTTAAGCAAATCTTTGACCTGAGCTGAATTCATGGTTTTTACGAGGAGGTCTCCACTCGCAAGTTTTTTCACTTGTTCCACCTCTCCTGCACACCCATCAATCACCTTCTTGATGATGAAGGGATTGAGGCTGGACAGGGGAGTGGAACCAATCGCATGAATCAAAACAAACTCGGCGTTATGTACATTAATGTCAAGGCGGGTACGTGTCTGGGGCCGTTCAGTCTGGGGGCAGTCCGTCCGTGAGACAGTCGGGGGTCGGTCAGGACTACCTCCCCCCCTGAAGGGGGGGGAGGCAGCAGTGGCGTCCGCCATAGTGACCACTTCCCCCTAAAGGGGGAAGTGGAAAGAAGGAGAAAAAACAAACAAGGGACAAAAAACCAGGACAACACACCATGGCTAAGATTGCCCTCTCATACCACTCCAGGGAGGCCCGACCGTGTTACTTCACACCCCAGAGCGATCAGTGGGGGGTATCCTCCGTGGGCGAGTAAGCAAAGGTAATCTTAGTAAATAGATACAGACACTTACTATATCTCTAGCAAGGGTGGGGAGGAAAATTAGTACTAGCTAGTCCTAAACGTCACCAGAAGGGTGAAAAAAAAAAAAGCTAATGCCGGTGAGGCAGCCCTGAAAACTAGAGGAGAGAGTAGATGAAAACACGTCCTCTCTCTCCGCGACCATGCATAAAAGTCCTCAAGGTGGAGCTACTGTTGGCCCCAATTTAAATTACTCCGTTTTCTATGAGTTTCGTTTTCTGCATTAGGTTTTAAAAGATGACCATAAGAAAATAAACACCATTATTCTTTTGTAAAGTCAATAGCGACCAATCATATTGTGCATAATTTTCGAAAAGAAACAACACATGAAGGCTGGAAATGACAATCGTAGCTCGAGATTTCTCTAGGGTGGCAACTGCACAAATATTCAGTTGATACAGGTGTACGTTATCTTTCATTAACGGAGTCAGACAATCTCAACCTTAGGACAGAACTATAAACACGGTCTAAGGAATTCAAAACACTGGCTGCAGAAACCATTGTACAGGTATGTGCATCATTCTATAACGACACAAAAAAATGTAGCAGGTAATAATAAACGTTTTGAACAATGCAGATAAACATGACCGAAAGCGGCCTAAAAAAGAGAGGGAAGATCACTACTGGAAGAAGGGAAGATCACTACCAGTACTGGAAGAAACCGATGTACGTTTTTTTTTTTTACTGAATTGGTGTCATAAAAAAAAAAATGTATATGTGCTCTATATACCCTTACAACAATGAGCATTTCAGTCAGTCTACACTCACTGTGAAGTAACTTTAACCAGTCATTGGAACGAGCATTGATTGCAAACTTTCGTGTGAAAACCGAGGCAATAATAAATCATTTTCCAAGTCAAACAGATTCATCAGTAATGAACAGCAAGGCTTCGTATCACAGACCTACAGCTCTGCAGTTACTAAGAGTGGTGGACACATGGATGTGATATGTTTTGACTTTATGAAGGCCTTGGACAATTTTCCACATAACCTTCCTTTGAAGATAGAAAGCTTTAGAATAGGAGGTTTTTCAGCTGATTACATAATATTTGACTTGCAGAATGCAGAGAGTTTTTGTAAATGATGCATATTCTAAATGGAAACCACTGATCAGTGGCAAATGTTATTCCCTTTTTACGAAAGGCAATATAAATATCAAAGTCAACTACAGACCTGCATCATTGACAAGCATAGCAGTTAGGGTGATGGAGACACTAGAAAGTGATGCAGCACCCATAATTAGAAACGATACCTGTATATATAATTACATGATTTCAGGAGCAAGAGGATCTGTCTTGTTAATCTGCTTATTTACCTGGCTGATGTAATTAATGCAGTGGACAGGAAAATGCGTAGATGTCAAGTACCTCGGCTGCCTTTGATAGAGTACAGTACATCATATACCAGGGCGGCATTTAGCGCTGCAGAGGCCCTGAGCCAGCAAATGGTGAAGGCCTCTACCCTCTTGTTTATAAGTCTGTATTTTAAAAAATGTTTTAATGCATTACGAGTTTCATTTAATCAGTGATCCGTACGAACAGACTCAATGTAGTTCATACTAGAGAACCAGGTACTTTCATGCATGCAGCTTTTCCTATAGGTTTGTGATATGACGTACAAAACAATCATTACACTGTTAGAAAAACATAATTTTACACATTTCGTATCACCTTGTACTTTCTACAGACTTACCTACATGGAGAAAATTTGTAGCCAAGTCTTTGAACAATCTTAATTCTTAAAGCATTTTTATTTTTTTTTATTTTTTTTTATTTTGAGGACCACTGATACCCAATGAACTTAGTTTCATACGTCCAGAATGGTTGACAGTCATGCAGTGCTAAAGTCAAATAGTATCACATCAACAACACATCCAGACAGTTGCCAAAAAGTTACATCATTGTCCACGAGCAAACAGCCAATCATGAACACTTCTACCCTGCCTAAATCAAAACTGGTTTTCAGAGAAGAGTACATTAAAGCCAATGTTCGTTTACAGCACTGGTGATGCTTCTCTCTTCAGTATCTGACAAACATGGAAGAGGGAAATAACCATGCTAGGGCAAAACTATACGGTAGCTCAGTGTTGACTCCATCAGGTACAGTACATACGGTATTAATGTTTACAGCCAGCAGAGCGAATATCTTATCGACATCAACTGGCAACAAAGGCTTTTTACTCACAATAATGAAAAAAAAAAAAAAAGTGAAATATATCAGGAAAGGTGATGTCCTGTGCTATAACATACCCTGATATACACTGAAAAATAATCAACAGTGATCTTCCATGGGTAGAGTCTCCCTATTAAGTCACCGCTGTCCAACTTCTGGGGACCAACTTTTAGTGCAACTGCGTTCTTCTCTCTTATGTATGCATGATGTGGCTTAGAGGAAGATTGAATTTTGTTAAGCACTTCATATTCAATTGTTAAAATGTATAACACCATTTATGGGATTATGGTGTCTGGCAATAGATAGACAGATAGATAAATATAATGCTGTATGGTAGTGGGACCTGAGCAGTAAAGGAAGAGGATATTTGCAGTCTCAAATGTACGGAAATGAGAATGGTAGGTGGATGTGCAGTGCATCTCTGCGTGCAAGGGCTGGGGGACTAGGTTTACAATGGAGGAGTTGAGAGGTAGGATGGGACTGGATTGTATTGGTGTTGTGATGAGGAGAGGTAGATTGAGGTGTTTTGAGCATGTGGAAAGGATGGGGGATGATAATTGAGTACAGAAAATGAGAAGTGTTAATGTTTGGGGTAGGGTTGCAAGAGGTAGACCTAAAAAGACCTGTGATAAGGTCATTGAGTGTGACCCTAAGGATAAGGGACTGAATAGGGAAGCTGTCAGAGATTGAGCAACTTGAAGTACTGCCATTAGGTGACGAAGGCCGATGCATACAAGCACGTTGGAGCCTTCAAAAACGAAACGACAAACTACTATTTTTTCAGGGCGGATGACACCCCTTTTGAAGACATTAATATCATTTTTTTCCACCTTTAATGGGATTATAGCATCTGACTATAGATAGACAGGTATATAGATTATTATTATTATTATTATTTTATTTTTTTTTTCAGGCAGACAACACCCCCTTTGAAGCTGGTACTTTGGTGTAGCGCCGCCAACCTGTCAACATGAAGTTGGTCAGCAAGATGTTCCAGGCCAATGTTTACTTGGATGGTGGCATTTGCTGGGACATTCTATTCTAATTTGATGGTAAATTAGACTGAACTAATTCTACGTCCCCTGGAGTTAACATGTATCACATCCATTGGTAGAATCTTGTATAATTTAGTAATGGATGTGACATTCATCAAAAACTGCATGCTGAATGTTGACTATTGTTCATTCACTTTAACTTAGCCCAGATTTTCATTGTTTTGCAGGTTGCCATAATTGTGAGGTAGGAATGATTCCTGTAGTCAGTGTAGTAAGTTCAGTAAAATAATGTCCCGTGGGAATTTTGGTATGACAGCAAGCCACCTATTCAGATATCTCAAAGATGCCCCAGAATAACATTAAAAACCTGTTGGCAGCCAGAGAAACTGTTGGCATCAGCCTAATGACACCTGTACTAAAAGTGTATGATTGGCACATTTCACCTGGATTTTTTCATCAGTACAACCTATAAAATTTACATGTTTGCAGCTGTGATTCATTTTTCATCCAGGTTCTGCCTCATGGAACCCCAGTAGGATTAAAGTGATTTTATTTTCAGGAGGCAGTTTTTTTTATCAAGTATATAAATGATAAAATGTACCGTAGTGACTGAACAGACAATAATAGCTACTACTGTACCATAATACACCCTTTTTCCGTATTACTTCTAATACCCCCCTTGTTGTATGTTGCAGGGGAGGGAGGAGGAGGGAGAGGGAGTGGAGGGGAGGGAGGACATAAAGAGGAAGGAAGGAGGGGGGATGAAGGGGGAGAGAGGAGGGAGAGGGGGATGGAGGAAGCTGCTTTTCAGGGAAGAGGAAGAGGTAGAGGGAAGAAAGATGACCAGAGGTGGAAAGACAAGGAGGGGAAAAAAAGAAAGGAGAGAGAGACAGGGTGGAAGAGAGGCAGGAAGGAGGGAGAAGGGATATGAAGGGAGGGATGGAGAGGGTGGGAGCTAGTGGAGGGGAAAGGGAACAAATGAAGGGAAAGAATGTGGGGGTTGGTGGAATCTGCCATCTTTGGTCAGTGTGGCTGGAGCTGTGACTGGTGAAGGATGTTTACATTTTTTTTAAGATTTTTTTTCTTTTTCTTCCCATTAATTGTTTTTATGCTGCTAATATTGACTTTGGCATGTCTTGCAAACATTCCTGAGTATTTTGAAAGCTTACTCATTGATATTTTTAATGGAGTTTTTAGTGTCATGGCTTATATGAATGTTCTTTTTCAGGGGTGTGAGTTTGGGGGGAAGGACAGCATGATGGCAAAAAGCAATATGACATGGAAGTGAAGTAATTTGTGGGCACCTTTCCGGGGGAGGCGGTGGCTCAATTGGTAGAGAGTTGGTCTGCAGTCCTAACGGACCCGGGTTCAAAGCCCGCTGGGGCAGAGAACAGTTTAAGGATTTGAGTTTCATAAAATCAGACTTTACTGATCTACCAGAAGACCCACCGACATGTCATAATAATACCCCCGCTAATACCAATACACCAGTCCTGTATGAGACAGCCCTAGCATGTATTCAGTATGGATGGTTGGTGTTAGCGCCAAAGTGGTGACATGTAGAGGTGTGCGGTACGTAGGAGGACTACTGGGCCTTGAAAGCAGGCTGTGAAGCTTATGCCCAGAGTCGGTCACATAAAAAAAAAAAAAAAAAAATCAAGGCATTTAGCTGTTGAGGACTACCATCACCACAGCTACCAGAACTATCATAGCCATCACTAGAGCAACCACAACCATCAATTTGTGTTCAGCACTATCGCTGGAGGGGGCATTTAACTGGATGCTACTTTGGTCAGTATGCCGTAACCTTCTCTATTATTTTTTTGTGCATGCTACTTCCATATGGCTTTATATAGCTTAACAGGCTTTTCTAGATGGGTTAGATATACATACAGTAGACTTTCACCAACAAAAGTGATGATATCTAGGGCTGGTGGCAGAACTGTCAAAGCAGAGGAAGTGTGGCCAGTAGTTTGCTGCAAGGGTGTTGGAGTAACTCCATCTTGGTCAGTGTTTATGATAAATGGGTGCATAAGAGATGAAATGGTGTAGCAAGCTGTGTGGAGAGCCACCATTAGGTGGCCAATGCCGATCCATGCAAGGATGTTGGTGCCTCTGATACGATGATCTGTTTATTGCCAGATGCCTTAAATCCTGTAAGGGGTGGCCACAAACAAATCGCCTCCATGTTGCCCTGTCCAAAGCCACTTCACTGCCTTGCTTCCAGCTCACACCCCTCTCTCTCTCTCTCTCTCTCTCTCTCTCTCGTATACTTCTCCGCTCCATTCCTCCATCTCATCCTTGGCCTCCCTCTTCCCCCCTCCACATCATGTGCATGCACTCTCCTCTTTAAAATCTCACCCTCCATCCTCTCCACATGGCCAAACCACCTCAGTGTATTTCTCCTAACCCTTTCTATCACATCCACATCCACACCACAACGCTTTTTCACTTTCTAATTCGTCAGTTTCTCTCTCCATGTAACTCCGTATGCTCCTCTCAAATAACTCATTTCCACTGCTCTCACTCTCGACTTTTGTCCCTCCAACAGGGTCCAAGCTTCACTTCCCTACGTTAGAGTTGATATCACAATACTGTCATACAGCGACTTTTTCACTTTCATGCTCATTTCCCTGTTTTTTATCACTGGTTTCAAGGAACCAGCAGCCTTTCATCCTTGTTGTACCCTTTCAAGTACTTCACCCTATAAACTTCCATCCTTACTCATCAGACTACCCAAGTACTTAAACGCACTCACATTTTCCATTTCCTCTTCATCCAGCCCCACTGTACATTCACTGACTTCACTTCTCTGGAAGACCATAACTTTACTCTTCCCTACATTCACCTTTAGATTCCGTTTCTTACACACTCTCCCAAACTCATCCACCAAGCCTTGCAGCTCCCTTTCGTCTTCATTTAATAACACAGTATCATCTGCAAACAACAGTACAGGGAGTTTCCAAACACTGCTCTCTCACTAGGGCCGCTCCAACATCCACTACCCTACCTTGTATCTCTTCTATAACCCCATCCATATACAGATTGAACAACCATGGAGACATGACACATCCTTGTTTCAATCCAACCTTCATGTAGAAAAATTCACTTGGTTCACAAGTGATCCACGCGCACTGCAGCCTTAGCACCCTCATACATACTCATCACGGCATCAACAATGTCCCACTTACTCCAGATATTCTCAGTACTTTACACAATCCATGTAGATCCACCCTGTCATATGCTTTCTCCAAATTCATGAAGGCCGCATACGATGATACAAATTAAATTCTAAAAATCTTTTGGTATAGAAAGTCTCATCTAACATTGATCCCTTGTCCCTTTTCAGTTAATTTATGGCCTAGTGTAGTAAGATTGGGTGAGTAATTTTGACTGGTAATCAAGGAGATATTCCTTAAAGACTCATCATTTTCCATGCAGCAACTTTGTAAAGTTCCTTAGCTTCCCTTGCCTGTTGATTGATTGCCAAGTGGTCAGATTAGGATAGTAATTTTGACTAGTAACCAAGGAGAATCATAACTAAGGCTCAAGATTCCATGCAACAACTTTGTAAAGATCCCTAGTCCCTATTCAGTTAGTTGATGGCCAAGTGTAGTCAGATTGGGAGCATTATTTTGACTATAGGTCTGTTACAATAACTAGACCCATATTTTCATTCTTTTGTGGCTTATTTCACATAGCTCATTGGTAGAAAGACAGTGGTATGGTTCAACATTCATCCCATAGCACTTCATGGCCAGCCTTATATTCTGGTATATGTCTAGTATTACAATTTAGCATTTAAGATGGAGAGTTGGAAAATTTTAGACCAACTTAGAGTAAAACGAGTATAGTAACGATTGACTTACACCTAACTCGTAGCTAAGGCTCGTCATTGTCCTTGCAACCACATCTTCGTGTTAGTCGTGGGAATGAGCCATTGTTAGAAAATTGGCTATAGGAGCAAGAATATATGGCTAATTTGTTACTGGGATGATCCACATCATTCCCACCCGAAGGTAGGATCCAGAGAGTCAGAAAAAAACTTGATAGAATGAGATACCAACCAATGTTTGCCCAGTTGAATGAGCCACACTGCCATTCTCACCATTCAGGCCCCTGGAATCCTGGCATCAAGGGGCTAAAATGTTTGCTGAGCCATTGACCATGAAGAAGCAATCTACTGTAAATGGTGGTACACTCAACCCTCGACTATCACTCCCAATTGGTCCTGCTATGGCTGCGCTATAGCCGAAACCGTGATAGCCGAATTGAAGAACTTATGGAAATAATTCTAATTGGTGCCATGACCTCAATCTTTACCCCTAAGATACCCATTTTGTACCACATATTAACATACAATAGTCCAAAAATGAGCATGTTTTATGATGTGATCATGATTCTTATAAATACCCCTCACAGTTGATTCATTGATGGTATATTTGGTCCCCACACTTCGCTTGGTCTCTTCGTTGTCTATAGTTTCACTTTTCCAGTTTATCTGCATAACTTAGGTTCTTCCTTTTCTTTATTTCCCTGCCAGGTGCCGCAGCATTATGTTGGGTGATGGTAGTGGGACAGGGAGGGGGTACGTTGGCCATGGTCACATCATAAAAAAGGTTATTGTTCTCGCTGTCACTGTTCATGGTCTGAGGGTGCGCACTTGAATGGTTTGGCGGGCAGGAGACTCGGTCGGGCGGCCAATCAGCGCTTGGCTGACGCTGACATCACAGGAGTGAAGCTTTTGTTGGCTGGGCTGAGCACCGGAGCCCAGCCTTCTTGAAAATTTTGAGCATTTCCGGTGCGCAATAGCGGCCATTTAGTGCGTGTTAAAGGTATCTGGGTAGTTTTTTATATAGGCGTGATAGCAAGATACGCTATAGCGGAACCCGTGATAGCCGAGGGTTGAGTGTATACATGTTTTACTCTAGCCTGGCCTAAAATTCTCTTTCCATCCATATTCCTGAGCTGTAACAAGAGTAACTCTAGACTGTGATGTTAGTCCTAAAGTGTTATGGATTAGATGTTGATTTGTTGTGTTGTCTTTCTGCCTTTATGCTACAAATAAGCTGCAAAAGGACAAATTTAGGCCTGCCTGTCAAACCAAGCAGCCATACTTTTTTCATGAACTTGGCCTAAACTGCCCCTCATCTTGAAAATTATCTTGTAAGGATAAACATTAGAAAATACTATACTCATTTCACTTTAATTTGGTCTAAAAGTGACAACTCCCAGTCTTGTAAACAGAGCTGTAACAAATAGTGCTATGCTTTTCATTTTGGTTTAAAAATTCATCTTGAATTTTGAGTTTGATCAATAAATGAACAATAAAATATGATGCTCATCACAAAGAAGTATTGTGGAAAGGATAATTCTTGTTCTGCCACTGAACTATGTATGAAATGGCTTACTGAAGACAGTGTTGGGCAAGTTGAGGTATATGGTAGTGGTGGTAGTAGTAGTAGTACAGTAGTAGTAGTAGTAGTGTAAGCTGATGTATTTCTGCTGTATGTCTACTCTAAATGTAAATAATTTGTAATACAGTATATTCTCTTTTCTGTAGTTCTTTCCTTCATTCTTTCCTCTGCCTTCTGCCTATGGGTGACTTTACACTGAGTGACAAGCCAAGCGGTTTTCTGTACACCAGGAAGCCATTTACTATGCTGGGTGGTAATCGTATAACCAAATTATGGTGCCTGGTGGTTTAGTGGGTAATTAAGTGCTCTGATTGGATTAAGCCTATGTAGGTTTATATCCAAGGGATGGTTGGAGTTTATTTCTCACGGAATGCCACTCACGGATGAGTGAGGCTGCCAGTCTGAAAACCAACACATCAGATGTAAAATTCCCTCTAATGGCGGCTGAGTCCTGGTATATCCCAGCGTCTCACACGATTGTCATGTCTGCGCAGAGTCGCCCGCACAAATTTTCTGTAGTGACTCTGATAGTGATTAATTTTGCATACAATGGTGCTCAACAGTAGTGAATAAGGCCTGTATAATTATAAAGTGTATATAAAGTGTAATAGTGTTCTAAAGATCTGTATATAAAGTGTAAGGTAGTGCAATTGTGATTATGGTTAGAAAATGTTGCACAGAAATGGAAATGTTGCACAAAAATGATCTTGTGCCCCCGTAACACCTCAATATCTTACCAAAAGGCCCTCCCTCCTTATGCTTGGATTACACCCTCTGCAAACATGGTAAGGGATTTTTTATTTCTGGTCAGTCAGGAGGCCTCACACGTTAGTAAGTTGCAATTTCAGTGAAGTCAGAATGGCCTCAGTCCCTATTCTTCCAACTTAAAGTGGTTTTACTGTATATAATATATATATATATATATATATATATATATATATATATATATATATATATATATATATATACGGTATATATATATATATATATATATATATATATATATATATATATATATATATATATATATGTATATATATATATATATATGTATGTATGTATATATACAGTATATGTATGTATGTATATATATATATATATATATATATATGTATATATATATATATATATATATATATGTATATATATATATATATATATATATATATATATATATATATATGTATGTATGTATATATATATATATATATATATATATATATATGTATATGTATATATATATATGTGTATATATATATACAGTAATCCCTCTAATATCCAGACACCCAATAACCGAACATCCCCACTACCCGGACCTTATCGTCCTGGGATCCAACATTCCCAAAATGGTCCCCCCCCCCCCAAAAAAAAAAAAAAGATTTTTTGCCGTCCGTAATTTGAACTTGCCGCGCACGCCGCGGGAGAGCATTGTTTTGGTGCATCATTCCTCTGACGTCCGATACAGAGCCGCTGCATCCTCCCCACTTCCCGCCTGTCTCTCACCGCGACTGGACCTATGCTCTTCGCAATGGCTGCCCACGTGCTCGCTTTTGTGGTGGTACCGTACTTGCTGCAGGGCCTCCTGCTGCTCTCGGGCCTCCTCTTAGTGTGTGTGATGATGGCCCCACCACCTGAGAAAAGGAAGAGAGTGGTGTTGACTCTGGAAAAGAAGAGGGAGATATTGGAGAAAGTTGATGTGGGTTGGTCTTCTTCCCGCATTCTCCGCGAGTACAACCTGGCCCGGTCGACTTTGTTCGATATCAAACGTTCCCGAGACAAACTCATGCAGTACACTGCTGACTTCTCGTTGCGAAGCAAACGCAACGTGGAAAGGAAGGTTATGTTTACCCCCAAGTTTGCAGAAATCGACCGATCCACGTTGATTTGGTACCGACAGCAACGTGCAGCTGGTGTGATGGTACGTGGAACGGAGCTGAAGGCTGCTGCTGAGAAGTTCACCAGGCTTCACGATGCCCTAGACTTCAAGGCATCCGAGGGTTGGCTCTTCGCGTTCAAGTTGCGACATGGCCTTACTAACCATAAAGCACATGGTGAAGCATTGGACACTAACGAGGATGGAGTTGACGAGTTTCAGCACAAGGTGAAAGGCTTGATCGACAGGGAGGGCCTAACTCTCGGCCAAGTCTACAATGCTGACGAAACTGGCCTATTCTATCGCTCGCTGCCAACGAACACTCTAGCCGAGGAGACGGAGAAGCGTGTACCTGGCCGCAAGCTTTCCAAGGAACGGATATCTGCTTTGTGTTGTGCCAGTGCTAACGGCATGCACCGGCTTAAGCCCGTTGTTGTTGGCCGTGCAAAGCAGCCTCGGTCCCTTCGTGGGGTGATGGATGTCCTTCCTGTCGTCTGGTACCATTCTTTGAAAGCATGGTTCACAGCTGTGATTTTCAAAGACTGGTTTCACCGTCACTTCGTCAAGGTCATCCATTACCAGACAAAGACACTGGGAATCCCTTGTGACCAGGTAAAGGCTCTCCTTCTGCTCGACAATGCACCTGCCCACCTGTGCGACAAGGACTTGGTTGCTGAGAATGGCCGTATTAGGAGCATGTTTCTGCCACCTAATACGACTGCTCTCATTCAACCCATGGACCAAGGAGTGATCGTGGCAACAAAGCGCCTGCACCGTCGGAAGTTCCTGGACGAGGTGATGGTTGTTCTCGAGGACGAGGATGAGCGCAGGGAAGGACGTGGCACACGAGGCAAGCGGACTTTGGAAAACCTTCGCCGCTAGAACATCAAGTCTGCGCTGTACAACTGAGCTAGTGCATGGAAGGAAGTCCCTGTGAAAACTCTTGAAGATAGTTGGTCTCGTCTGCTTCTCGGAACGGATGTGGAGTACGATTTTCTAGGGTTTGACGTGGATGACTTCCATGCACGGCTATGTACGCACGGCGACGTTGTTGATGTGGACGATGTTCGTGAGTGGTTGGACAACGACGAGGGTGATCCTGGGTATCAGACGTTGTCTGATATTGAGATCGCGTCTTTGGTTGCTGGTGTCAGTCCCGAACTTGAAGATTCCGACGACGAAGGTGATGATGATGCGGACTCCTCTCAGCAGGACACTACTCCAGCCATCCCCAAGCTGAGTGCACTCCGGGAACATCTAGAGTTCGTCCTAGACTACCTGGAACACCCGGACTGCGACAGGGAGATGGGGCCCTTGGGACTCGTGGAGGAAGTGCGTGCTTTCAGGCAGCGCATCATCAATCGCCAGAATCGTCGGTCCTTGCGTCAGTCAACGATTGACAGTTTTTTCAGGCCCGTGACCCCCGCTGTGCCAAGCCCTGGCTCCACTCCGTTGCCTCCCCAAGACAGGTCCTCATGCTCCGAGCCACAGCCCAGCACATCAGCCACGGTGGAGTCACCGCTCGACGTGAGTTTGCGGCTTTCCTCAGAGTCCTCTGCAGTGGGTACGCCATCACCACGACCCAGCGATGCACCCCTTGGTTGCCTGCCAGTGATACTCTCGGACTCTGACAGTGAATAAACAGCAAGAACTTCTCCACTAGACCACACGGGAAATTTGAGTGTTGTGCAGTGAAAAAAACGGTGTGTTGTGTTAAGGTTTTCGAGTTGAGAGAAAAGACTCAGTGGAAACTAAATTTAACGTAAATAAACTTCTTTGTTTTGGCTTTGGAAATTTTGAAAAGATTGGGAAATGTTAATGTGCAAACACTAAATTTAACTGGAACATTATTTGGACTAAAGTGGACACTGTGAAGAGAATGGACTTCTGTGTGTTATTGACTAAGTTCAGTGCAAGACTTCAGGAAGAGTGTACTGCAAGTGCTTCAGGAAATCGTTCTTACTGTCAGAGTCCGAGAGGAGGCGGTTATTCATCGAGGTGGCCAGGGACTTGCTGTAAGTAGCCAGAATGTTTCATAGTGTACTTTTTTCCATACTATACTTACCAGAATGTTTCATACTGTACTTTTTTCCATACTATACTTACCTCATGCATGTGCAGTAGGAATGTGTTTTTCTGAGTTAGGCTAGGTTAGGGTCCATAAGTACCAGAATGTTTATTAATGTATGAACATACTTCTAAACCCTCATTTTATGTTTCTTTTGCATTTATTTCAGTCATTTATGTGCCTTATTGATGTGATTTGGGTGTTAAATAAGTGCTATGCATGTCCAGAGGGAGTTGTATAGGTGTTTCTCTGAGTTAGGGTCCATAAGTACAAGTCCATAAGCTAGGGCCCAATATCCGGACAAAACCAATAACCAGACCTACCAATGGCTCTATTATGTCGGATATTGGTGTGAGTACTATATATATATATATATATATATATATATATATATATATATATATATATATATATCAGTTCTATCATACGCTTTATATATATATATATATATATATATATATCAGTTCTATCATACGCTTTCTCTAAATCCATAAATGCCCAAAACACATCCTTGCCTTTCGCTAAATACTTTTCACACACTTGTCTCACCGCAAACACCTGATTCACGCATCCCCTCCCTCTCCTAAAGCCACACTGCTCATCACCAATCACTCCCTCTGTACCCTCTCTAACTCTCATAATTAACACTCTACCATACACCTTACCTACAACACTCAACAGACTTATACCCCTAAAGCTAGTACATTCATACTTATCACCCTTGCCTTTATACAACGGGACCACACAAGCACTTGCCCAGTCAACTGGCACCATACCTTTCACAAAGCACACATTCAACAATCCTACTAAGCAGTCAACAATAGTCACTCCACCACCCTTCAGGCATTCCACAGCACACCCATCCATACCTGCAGCTTTCCCTGTTTTCATCTCCTTTACAGCCTTCTCCACTTCCTCCTTCGTGATCAAAGAATCATTCAACTCTCCCAACACATTTATTCCTTTCACCCTTCCATCCGCCACAGTCTCAGCCACCCTTTCATCCTCTACATTTAACAATCTTTCAAAATATTCTGCCCATCTCTTCCTTACTGCATCCATCTCAATTAACATCCTTCAATCCTCTGCTTTTACTCATTCTTCCTTCCCAGACTCTCCCATTCGCACCCTTTTCACCTCCTTCCAAAACATTTTCTTATTCTGTTGAAAATTCTTACAGCCGCCTACCCCACCTCTCATCTGCTGCCACTCTAGCATCACGCACAGCCCTTCTCGCCCTATTCCTTTTTTCCTTATACCTCTCATATGACATCTCATCCTTCCTCTGCAGCCACATGCACGTCTCTTCTCAGCCACAGCCATACTTACTTCCTCGCACCACCATTCGCTTCCTTTTCTTACACCACCACCCACACGTCTCACACCACACACCTCTTCTGCATGCCCCACCACAGCACTCTTAAATAACTGCCATTCCTCCTCCACACTGCCATTTTCCCGATCTTTCATTGCGTTCCACTCATCTTTCAATTTCTCCTGATACTCTATCTTTTTCTCTCTTTTATCCAACTCACTCACTTTCCAAACCTCCCTGCCACATCTAACCCTCCTAGCTCTTGCTCATCTCTTACCTACTCTTAACTTTCCCTCCACCAGGTAGTGGTCAGATATACCTCCACCTTCCCCTCTCAGAACTCTCACATCCAACAATCTTCCTATTACGTTCCTAGACACAACCACATAGTCCATCAAAGCTCTATCAACAACCCTTCCACCCTCCTGTCTCACCCATGTATACTTATAAATAGCTTTCTTCTCAAACAGCGTATTTCCAATCACCATTTCTTGCTCAACACACATCGCTATCATTCGCTCCCCATTTTCATTTCTTCCAGGCACACCATGCCTACCAACTACACCTTGAACTGGTACATTTCCCACTCTAGCATTCAGATCTCCCATCATTACCACATTCACATTCGCTCCAAAACTCTGCAGACACTCATCAACATCATTCCAGAAAGACTCCTTCTCTTCTTCATCCCTTTCACTATATATATATATATACAACTTCTATGCAGTGATTGCAGCTTTGTTGGTGTGTTACTACAGTTTACAGTACTGTATCAGAACTGTATAGGAAAAGTCTTTTTTCAAAGTCTTACCTTTCATTGAGGGTATTGTTTCAACCAGGGTATTAATTAGAATTTGTTTTGTGCACTTGATGGGAAGAGGAGGAAGGAGGTAGGCCAAGATGATGGCTGGATATGGTGAAGGAACATGTGAGAAAATCAGGTGTGGAGGTTGAGGAGGAAGATATGATTAAAATAGAAGGATAAAATGTGAAAGATGCATATGACAAGTATGGTCTGTTTATCTATCTATTGTCAGATGCCTTAATCCCCTACGGGGTGGCCACAAACTGCCTCCATTATGGTACATTTTGTTTTATAGCAAGGGAGTTCATGGGAATACTTTGTGTCACCGGTGCACACATAAGTGAATGTAAATAGGAAAAGTACAAGTGAAGTTTATATGGATAGTTTTGCACTTGTAAAGCTGAATCAAGATTTTGAAAGCTTGAATTGTGTGTGAAAGGTTATGCTGCCCATTTCACTGGATGCTCTGTAAAGTTCTATTGTGTGCTTCCTCTTTTCTCTTTTTGGATGATACTTATCCCATTTTGTGATGGGAAACTTGGTTGGAAGTGATGATGATATGGCTAGGGGTATTTAAATCATCCTGTGACTTTCTAGGATAGATTTGTTTGTCTCATTTATTTTTGCCATTAAAATTCTGGATTGCATAATCGTGCTAAGGTTTTTTGCTTGCTGAAATCAGCAAAATTAAAACTGTGTGTAATTTGATAAAAATAGATATGTGTCATTTTCTTAGTGCATACAGGTGTTTGTGTATGGTGTCTTGCTTTCACTGTGGTCATTGGGGCTTTCTTGCAAAGGCAGGTCTTGCTAAGGCTGGTGTGTTCTTTTATCTGTATTGTTTTCTTGTTAGCTTGAAAGTTATACTGTATCTTGCTTTTCACCTGTAGTTATATTTTATTGCAACAGTTATATAATTGCTTACTTTGTATCAGAGTACAGTACTACCTCGATATACGATACCCCTAGATGCGATATCCCGGCTTAATGATGGGGGTAGAAATACCACCATACCCTGCCTAACGATGGCCAAATCCCAGTTTAATTATATTTTTTTATTTTTTTAAACCAATTTTGATTATATTTTAGACTAAAATTGTGCATTTAGGTTGATTTATAAACTGTTTTTAGACTTTGATTAATGTGTTTTAGTCATAGGTGGGGTGAACATTGTCATTTTGGGATACAATTTACTAAACTTGATTTTTTCCAGACTTGAACATTTTCATAATTTACTGTATTTGTTGGTTTTAGTGAGTTATTTACAGGTGGTAGGCTTAAGTTACCTTCTTTTACAGCTGTTAGGCTATTTAGATTGGCTTTAAAATTGTTTTTGGGCTCATTTGGGTGGGTTTTGGACTTGGTTTGGAGGGAAACCCAAGGCTGGTAAACGCTCCCCATTACTTTACATGTTAAAAGTACCCCGATATATGATACCCCGCCTTATGACGGGGTTTTATCTAACCAATTACATCGTTAAACTGGGGTATGCCTGTACTGACTTTTTTTTTTTTTTTTTTTTAAGATAAATGTGATAGGGTTTAACAATGAATGCCCTCAACTTTTCTTTCATTGATAAAGACAAAATCTACTTAGGTATATTTTGCATTTTAACCAATGGTACTAAGCGAAATAATGTTAATATGTTTTGCTATAGACTGTGTTCAGAATATTATAGAGCAGATTTAAAGAATCATCTGTAACCATTTCTATATTTCAATCCTCAGTTGCAGGACAAGGTGTGGCCGCCAGTGCCTCCTTGTGGTAGCTGTGGCAGCAATAGGTCTTGACACTGTTCACTTGGAGAAGAAGGCCCCATATACCAGAATCGCATCTCTGTTGTTCCATCATATGGTAAGCAGTAATCTGTACACCATAAAATAACTACACTTTTGTACCCCATGCTAACCTGTTGGCCACCACTTGATGACATTACCAGTGCAGTAAGCGTACACTGCAGTAAACCTTCTGTATCGACTCTATCGGACACGTTTATGTGAAGCAACAGAATGTGGTGAATGTTTTTGACATATCAGACAGAAAAGGATTCTGGGGGCTTGAATGATGAGGGAATGGAAGCGTGGCCCATTGGATTGGGCAAGCTTGGGCTGTCTGAATGTTGCTACTCCTCACCCTAGGGTGGGAAAGAAGGTCCGGATGATGATGATGATGATGATGATGATGATGATGATGACCAGTTGCCGCCACTTGACATTTGTTTGCACACTTTGTGGGGGACGGTTTGAAAGCCAGAATAATACATAACTCACCTTTCACTCACTCTTGGTGTGGGTGGATGTGCATGTGGTTCATTAAATAGAAAACCACTGTGGCCAGTGATCACAGCTTTGAGGTCCAATATGTGTTGAGTTCATATGATGTACCTTGATGTATATACTGTATTATTATTATTATTATTTTTATTATTATCATGTTTTTCTATTTTACATTATGGTGGGCAACAAGCACTGCAGCAGTCCTGGCTTGCAGCTCTTGAAAACACTCTTGGAGAATGGCCTGGTATCTCCACACTCAGTCTACTGTATAGTGTGTCAGGTATGTCTCTATCTAGTCACTTTATTTTTCTATCTATCTGTCTCTATCTGTTTGTTGCAAGGCACCTTATTCGTGTAAGGGATGGCCACAAACAAATTGCCTCCATGTTGCCCTGTCCCCTGCCCTCCCTCCAACTCACACCCCTCCTTTCTCTTATCTTTCTCCATTCCATCCCTCCATCTCATCCTTGGTCTCCCCCTCCACCTCACTCATATGCACTCTTCTAGTCAGTCTCTCATTCCCATCCTCTCCAATCCATCATTCCATCTCATCCTTGGCCTCCCCCTCCTCCTCATTTACGTGTACTCTTCCTGTCAGTCTCTCATTCCCCGTCTTCTCCACTCCATCTTTCCATCTTATTCCTGGTCTCCACTTCCACCTCACTCACATGCAGTTTTCTAGTCAGTCTCTCGTTGTCCATCCTCTCCACTTCATAACATCCTTGGTCACCCCTCCACCCCACTCACATGCATTCTTCTAGTCACTCTCTCGTTCTCCATCCTTTCCACTCCATCCCTCTTCTCATTCTTGGTCTCCCCCTCCCCCTCTTCCCCTCCACCTCACTAACAAACTCTTCTAGTCAGTTTTTCATTATCCATCCTCTCCACATAGCCAAACCATCTCATTGTATTTTTCTTAACACTTTCAACCACATCAGCACCACAATGCTCCTTTACTTCCTTATTTGCCAGTCTCTGTTTGTCTATGTATCACAGCATAAAATAACCATCTTTCCATCTTGACCACTGAGATGTACAGGATAATAATGCTAGACTATGAAGCATTTAAGTGTGGATGTTTATGAGGTGCAGTCAGGATTCTAGGGGTTAGAATGGTGAATACGTGAGTGTGTGGCCCATTCAGCTGGATGGGCTTTAGGTAGTTTCTCATTCTGTAGAGTTATTTCTGGCTCAGCACCCTACCTCACACCATCCGAGGGTTGGAAAATAAGTCTGGATGATGATGATGATGATGATGACTACAGTGATGATGGTGGTGATAATGACAAAGATGATGATGGTGACTGTGACTGTGGTGAAGATGATGATGACAACAGTTATGATGGTTAAAGTGATGGTGGTGGTGGTGATGACGGTGATGATTTCTTTCTTTTTTCAGGACCGTGTTCCTATGATCAAGGAAGGTGTATCAGTGTTGGTCTCCTGTCATCACTCACCCTGGCCAAGCAGGTACAGGTGACTCAGTGTGTCCTAGTCAGAGGTGGCCACTGTTAATCAGATAGTTCATTTCATTAACCATTAATCCGTTAACCAAAAAGTTACCCTCCATAACCGTTAATCAGTTAATTAGTTAAAAATGTTACGGAAGTTATTGATAAAACATTAATGTTAATATGTATTGTAAAAAATAACCAAAATCTGTTTTTTGCCCTATCTATCTATCTATCTATTGCCAGACGCCTCAATCCCGTTTGGGGTGGCCACAAACAAATCGCCTCCAAGTCGCCCTGTCCCCCGCCATTTCACTGCCCTGCTCCCAACTCACACCCCCCTCTCTCATATACCTCTCCACCCCATCCCTCCATCTCATCCTCGGCCTCCCCCTCCCTCTTCCCCCCTCCACCTCACTCACATACACTCTCTTCGTCAGTCTTTCGCCCTCCATCCTCTCCACATGGCCAAACCACCTCAGTGTGTTCCTCATAACGCTTCCTATCACATCCACATCCACACCACAACGCTCCTTTATATCCTCATTCGTCAGCCTGTCTCTCCACGTGACTCCACAGGCTCCTCTTAAATAACTCATTTCCACTGCTCTCACTCTTGACTTGTGTCCTTCCAACAATGTCCAAGCTTCACTTCCGTACGTTAGAGTTGGTATCACAATACTGTCATGTAGTAACTTTTTCACTTCCATGCTCACTTCCCTGTTTCTTATCACTGCTTTCAAGGAACCAGCAACCTTTCTTCCCTGCTGTACCCTTTCAAGCACTTCACACTCCAAACCTCCATCCTTACTCATCACACTACCCAAATACTTAAACGTACTCACATTTTCCAATTCCTCACCATCTAACCTTGCTGTACATTCACTAACTTCACCTCTCTCAAAGACCATCACTTTACTCTTCCCTACATTCACCTTTAGGTTCCGTTTCTTACACACTCTCTCAAACTCATCCACCAAGCCTTGCAGCTCCCCTTCGTCTTCACTCAACAACACAGTATCATCTGCAAACAACAGTACAGGGAGTTTCCAAACACTATCCTCTCTCACCAGGGCCACTCCAACATCCACTACCCTACCTTGTACCTCTTTTATTACCCCATCCATGTACAGATTGAACAACCATGGAGACATGACACATCCTTGTTTCAAACCAACTTTCAAAGAGAAAAATTCACTTAGTTCACCATCCACACGCACTGCAGCCTTCGCACCATCGTACATACTCTTCACAGCATTCAACAACTTCCCATCTACTCCATATATTCTTAACACTTTCCACAATCCTTGTCTATCCACCCTGTCATATGCTTTCTCCAAATCCATGAAAGCCGCATACAACTTCTTTCCCTTCTCTAGAAACTTTTCCACTTAAAAAATTGCCAAAAGTATGAAGTAATCCTTTTGGGGTCTTTTCCCAGGGCTCCAGACTATAGTTTTGTTGCTTTAGAGTTAGAAAAGGCTGGCATGCTTTCTTGGCAGCAGAGGTGACAGCAAACTGGGTAATACCGGAGTGCTTTGCCACGAGATGAACCTGCCTTGACCTTCTCAAACTGCTTGAGGTTGCTGAGGCTTGTCATGTGCCCCTTGACTGGCACAGCCTTGGGCAGGCTCAGCTTGCACTTGAACATCACTTTGTCTCCTTCCCTTGACTTGAACAAGAAGTAGTGGTCCAGGTTGGGCCAGGAGTTCTGAGCCTGCTCCTGCTGAGGTCCAGTGGCACTGACAGTCTCAACCACAAAAATGTCGTCAGTGTCAACAGATTCAAGTTCTTGAGATGCCATTATGCCATGATGACTTATAAAAATCACAATCACTCAAGTGTCTGTATTGAAACTCTGAAAATAATAGAAGCTTGATAAAGTTTATCAGATGTCGAGTGCTACCTCTAAGGATATAAATAAGAGAATATAATATGCTAAACACACACACAAGATGGAAATGTGGTAGAATGTATGTCGTGTAGTAGGTGAATTGTGAAACCGTGGATGTTAGTGGTAGTTAGCAAAGACCAAAGAGGGAAAGAGCCTTTGTTATCTGATGCAATAAATCCACAATACACACACAGACACACACACACACACACACACACACACACACACACACACACACACACACACACACACAACACACACACACACACAACACACACACACACACACACACACACACACACACACACATACACCGCTTGCTGGTGCAGACACTGCTCGCTGGTGCAGTGGTAACGTTCCCGCTTGCCAACTGGTGGACGGGAGTTCGCGCCTCGCTCAGGTTGCGAAAAGTTTCACTGACGAAGTGGGTGGTTACTGTCCCCCTTGAGCAAGGGGACGGGTGTGTGCGTGTGTGAAGGTCACAGCCTTGCCCTTAGATCGGACTATATGAGCTCTCAGCTCCCTTCCGGGAGGGTAAAAGCTGACCATCACGACCATCAAGTGATCCTGACCAACCCGGTGAATTACAACACACACACACACACACACACACACACACACGAGCGAACAGCCAGAGAGAACGGACGTCTCTTGACTGCTCCCAGCCACCGCTGCAAACCTTAAGTAGTTCTCAGGAATTATGTTTGTCCTGTCTCCTATGGTCTTGTTTTAAGTTTAAAATACTGTAAGCTAATATAGACTACCAAAAATGTAAAGATTTATTGGCAAGAGTATACATGAATCTATCTATCTATCTATTGCCAGACGCCTCAATCCTGTTTGGGGTGGCCACAAACATATCGCCTCCACGTCACCCTGTCGACCGCTATTTCATTGCCCTGCTCCCAACTCACACCCCCCTCTCTCATATACCTCTCCACCCCATCCCTCCATCTCATCCTCAGCCTCCCCCTCCCTCTTCCCCCCTCCACCTCACTCACATACACTCTCTTCGTCAGTCTTTCACCCTCCATCCTCTCCACATTGCCAAACCACCTCAGTGTATTCCTCATAACGCTTCCTATCACATCCACATCCACACCACAACGCTCCTTTATATCCTCATTTGTCAGCCTGTCTCTCCATGTGACTCCACAGGCTCCTCTTAAATAACTCATTTCCACTGCTCTCACTCTTGACTTGTGTCCTTCCAACAACGTCCAAGCCTCATTTCCATACATTAGAGTTGGTATCACAATACTGTCATGTAGTAACTTTTTCACTTTCGTGCTCACTTCCCTGTTTCTTATCACTACTTTCAAAGAACCAGCAACCTTTCATCCCTGCTGTACCCTTTCAAGCACTTCACCCTCCAAATCTCATTCCTTACTCATCACACTACCCAAGTACTTAAATGTACTCACATTTTCCAATTCCTCACCATCCAACCTCGCTCTACATTCACTGACTTCACCTCTCTCAAAGACCATCACTTTACTCTTCCCTACATTCACCTTTAGATTCCATTTCTTACACACCCAAACTCATCCACCAAGCCTTGCAGCTCCCCTTTGTCTTCACTCAACAACATAGTATCATCTGCAAACAACAGTACAGGGAGTTTCCAAACACTATCCTCTCTCACCAGGGCCACTCCAACATCCACTACCCTACCTTGTAGTGTTTTCGGTAACAGCTGTTTTTGGTACTGTAACCAACCACAAACATGGCCGATAATGTAAACATTGAGGGACTCGAATTTCCAGGATTTGATAGAAAGACTAATGTCATGGATCTGGTTAAAACATTGATTATGAGGATTAGTGAACTTGAAGAGAAAGTGGAGAATCTAGTATTGAAGGACGTGTCTGAAAATACGGAGATTACTATACAGAGTCTGATCCAGACCAATGAGTCGGCGAATAAGGAGATCAGGAATTTGAAACGTGAAAATATCAAATTGAGGAGAACACTAGAAGAGAGTACTAATAAAACGGAGAAGGTGAGTAGTGTATTAGAAGTGCATAAGGCAAAGTGGGCACACATAGAAGAAGAACAGAAAGAAGTGGTCAGCTTAACCCCTTAACCGCGGGGCGTCACTTTCGTGATGCTTGGGAGCAAGGGATCATACCGCGGGACGTCACTTTTGCGATTCTGTTATTTTGAATTCGCCCATGCTTTCAAGTGGTAGCTTGTATCATCTATCAGTACTGCCAATGTCCAACACTAGTCAGCACTCCTAATCTCATCTGTACTCCCATTCATTGTTGACAATTTAGCCATTTCTCCCCGTTCTTGACTCCCCTCCTTACCTTCCCTCCCTTACCCTCTCCTCTCGCCTGCCCGGCCGTGCTGCGCTAAGTAAATGTTCCCTGGAATTTTCCACTGATTTCATCCATTGAAATAAGCCCTATGCCCTATTCTTATACCAAATAATATATACCAAAAAGAAATAAGGTAAGTGAGAGTGCCATACACCTGGAATTGGCTAATTATCACCTGACAACACCTCACGTGCACTCGTTCGCTAATTTTTGCTGTTTATTTCCCCTTGAAATATGCTGTATAATCTATTCTCATACTAAAAATATATATAAGGAGGGAAGGCAGAAGCCTAAGTGATATTTACATTCACGTGGAACTACCTAATTTATAATGTATTGTCTAGATTTCCTTCCAATCATTTCACTGCTATATATTAGCAGCTCTGAAGAGGCTGACGTTTGCAGTAATGTATTTCCCTAGGTAGGCCACCCCGGCCCACCCCTGTCAGTTCACTGTCATCTTCCAAGGTGAAAATATGTATGTTCGCTCTTGCTAACTTCCGCCGCCTTTTAGCCCCATGCAAAGGGCTCTGTGACCTTTACCCCCTCCTAAACCTCGTGTGGAAAGAGGTAAAGGGCTGACAATTGAAAGAGAGTGATTATGATCTTTCTGTTGAGTAAAACAGTGCAAGTGGAATTGTAAATAATGTGTAAATAATGTGTAAACAGCAAGTGAAAGCAATGAATGTAAATATAAGTGAACAGAGGAAAATAGTTTTATAAGTTACTTCAAGTGACAGTGAATAACAAAGTGTAAATAAAATAGAAATGTAAATAATGTAAATAAAATAGAGAACGTAAATAGAAATGTAAATGAGTAGTATTATAAGAATACGAGTATATATACTAGAAGTAATGAAAGTGAAAGTTTCACTCTAGCATGTATGAATACTATGAGTTATGAGAGTGAAGGTGAACGTGACATTCACTCTCATTGCTAGTATACAGGACGAGAAAGTGAATGCTACGTATTTTACTGAAAGAAATTCAATGCCTACAGTGACAATAAATTACTATTGCTGAAGGAAACTTATGGATAAAGACTGTAGATATATATAAGTGTTATATAGCAATAGAAATATAAACTGTGAGTGATTTTATGAATAATAAATGACACCAGCGGCGAACTAGCACAACTGGGAAGGTCATACACCCTCGTAATTTTCATTGCTTTCACAGAGTTTTTTTTTTTTTTTTTTGGAATATGGATTCCAAACTATTTGAGAATCATAGAATAGTGTTTCTAGTGATAATATCAGGTTGTGGTAATCATATTACGGGTTGTCAGGAAGTGTAGAGTGGAGACTTCGTTACCCAACCTCAGAGGTCTCCACAAGTCCTACGGTACTCGACGAAGGCTCAACAAACACCCCAGGAGAAAGCTGAAGGTATATGCCATAAGCATATGTGATTTTAATATTCTAGGACTAATAACTGATTTTTGGCAAATATTTTTAGAGAGTTTGTCGGAGCGCGAATATGCCCGCAGGTGCTGCAAGAAAAAGCAAAACAAGCCTGCGGTTAAAGGGTTAAGAGAAATCATCCAGGAAGAAAGGGAAATGAATAAGAAAAAAATGGAAGAAAATGTGAAAATACTGAATAATCTATCTATCTATATACCTAGGCTGCTTCCCCCAAGGAAAGGGAGGTAGCCGAGACAGGACGACACACTCCCCATTTTCTCATCCATTCAAACACATTCATTCGCATCTTAGCCCCAAAGGGGAGAACGGACAGATCCTCACCGCACCACACCGCACAAGGGTCAACTGTGCAATGCAATCAGTGACATCCGCAGCAGGGCCCGACAGCAGAGCTGGTTTACCCCTGCCACATCATAACAGACTCATCCCCTTACCCGCACCTGACCTGAAATAGCTGATCAGACCAAATGCGGGAGAATATCCCCTCAGGGCTGCGTCATCACTTATTCATTCACAATTTCTCTTCATTTATTTCTGTCACGCACAGCCACTCTTCCTTGCTCAACAGACATCCCTCTTGCATCCAGCGCTCTCTTCACACTGTCCATCCATCCTATTTGTGGTCTTCCTCTCAGCCTTACACCTCTCACATCAGATCTAGTTATCTTTTTCACCAATCGCTCATTATCCATTCTCTCCATATCCCCAAACCATCGCAACACAGGATATATGAAATTAGAAACAGGTGACAAGAATACGTAGAGAAGAAGAAAGGAATTTTGAAAAAGGTATAATAGACAAATGCAAGGATGAACCCAAACTGTTTTATAGATTTGTTAATAAAAAAGAGAAAATAGTGAGAGAAACTGTAGAAAGGAACAGATGTGTGGTAATATTTGGAAACAGGGAGGAGGAAGAAAAGGTTAGATCCGTGAGACTCGAGAGAGACACGAAACTGGTGATAAGAATATTAGGCAAGATTGATCCTGAAGGAGACAAGTGGGTAAAAGAAATTGAGGAAGTAAGGATAGGGGTTTATATGAAAGGGGAAACAAGACCAATAAGAGTCAAGTTGTTATCAGAAAGTGTAGTAAATGATATAATTAAGTGACCTGGAAACTAAGCAAAGAGGCAGGGATGGAAAATATTATAATACCGGTAAGAAAAGATATGAATGAAGAAGAAAGAGAAGTTTTAAAATCATTGAAGGAACAAGTAAAGGAAAAAAAATGATAAGAGGACAGAGGAAGAATGTAATACTTTTTTGGGGAGATTGATGAATATGAAAGTAAGGAAGTGGTATGTGAGGAAATAGAAATGAAGGAAACTAAGGGGGATGGTTATGAAAGATCAGAAATTGAGGAAGTGGTACCGATGGAGAGAAGGAGAGAAGAGGGTATAAAAAACATCAAAAATAATTTGAAGGTGGTATATACTAATGTTGATGGTTTAATATCGGCTAGGCTTGAAATGAGCAATTCTTGAGAGAACATGAACATGATGTCATGTGCTTTGTAGAGACCAAATTAAGAGAAGATATTGATGTTCATTTGGAAGATGGTAAATACAAGCTGTGAGGAAGAGACAGAAAAGAAAAAATGGAAGGAGTGATGATAGCAGTGAAGAACAACATAAATGTAGATACCGTGGAAATGGGAGAAGGCAGGGCTGAAGTGATATATATGAAAGTAGAAACTGCAGAGAATGGCAAAAGAGATACAGTGGTAGTGTATGTTCCCCCTAAGACAAGGGCATGGAATGATGACGAATACCAGGAGATGTTGTCAGATATGGCTAGATAATTACAAAAAATAATTGAGAAAAGCAACAATACAATTTTGGTGGATGACTTTAACTGTAAAGAGGTGAACTGGGAGGAATGGGACTCAGGAGGCAGCGAGGATTCGTGGGGCACTATATTATTAAATATAATAATGAAAAATGTGATGACACAATGGGTCAAAGAAGAGACACGGTTCTGAGGTGAGGACACACCAGCAAGGTTAGATTTACTGTTTACCAAAGAACCCGATGTAATAGAATCATTGAAATATTTCTGTCCTATAGGAAAAAGTGATCATGTGGTCATTGAGTTCCATATGATAATAGGGAACGTCGAGCCGAAAGACGAGCTTCATAGGCAGGGAAGATACAGCTTTGGGAAGGCAAATTTTACAGGATTGAGAAATCTTTTCAAAAATGCAGATTGGAGAAAATTCAGAGAAACAAGAGAGATACAGAGGAAGTGGGATATCTTTTTAGACCTCTATAATTTGGGAGTGGAAAATTTTGTACCAAGAGTAAGAGGGAAAGAAAACAGGAAAAAGGAGTGGTTTAATAGAAGGTGTATGATAGCAGAAAAAAAAGAGAGAGAAGGCATGGAACAATTGGAGAAAGAGAGGTAACAACAGAACAAAGGAAGAATATAAAAGAAATAGAAATGAATACACAAGAATATGTAGAGAAGAAGAAAGGAATTTTGAAAAAGGGATAATAGACAAATGCAAGGATGAACCCAAACTGTTTTATAGATTTGTTAATGGCAAACTGAAACAAATGGAAGGAATCACCAAACTGAAAGTAAAAGGAGAGGTCTATAAAGATGCAGTAGTGCAAGCTGAAATAATGAACAAATGTTTCCAATCGGTTTTCACTAATGAAAAAAAGTTTGTGGAAGGGGAGGGAGTAATTAGAAATGTACCGGTGATAAAAGATACAAAAGTGGAGCTACAGGAAGTGTATGAATTACTGGAAACTCAAGATGTAAGGAAAGCCCCAGGACCTGATGGAATTTCTAATTAGGTACTGAAGGAATGCAGAGAACAACTGGCGGATAAAATTCACAGTCAAATCATGTGTTCTCTGGAAGAGGGGAGTGCCACAAGAATGGAAGAGGGCAAATGTTGTACCAATTTATAAGGGAGGAAACAGGGAGGAACCCCTGAATTATAGACCAGTGTCTCTAACCAGCATGGTCGCAAAATTGTGTGAGAGAATCCTGAAAGACAGATGGATAAAATATCTAGAAGAGATAAATATTTTGGCTGAATGTCAGTTTGGATTCAGAAGTGGAAGGTCATGTGTTTCCAACTTGTTGAGCTTTTACTCAAGAGCGATTGACGTGATACAGGAGAGAGATGGTTGGGTGGATTGTGTGTACTTAGACTTAGAGAAGGCCTTCGACAAGGTACCTTATAAGAGACTAATGTGGAAACTAGAATGTATAGGAGGACTGAAGGGGAAACTCCTGGAATTGATGAGAGACTTTTTGAGAGACAGACAAATGAGGACAGTAATAAAGGATAGGATGTCTGGATGGAGGGAAGTAACAAGTGGAGTCCCTGAAGGCTTGGTGTTGGCGACAGTAATGTTCCTGATTTACGTAAATGATATGGTAGATGGAGTGGACAGTTATGCAAGTCTGTTTGCTGATGATATAAAGATCTTGAGGAAGGCAGAGGTTGAGGAGGATTGTAAAATGCTGCAGGAAGATCTGGATAGGATACATGACTGAAGCTGGATGTGGGAAATTAAATTTAATGTAAAGAAATGTAAAATATTGGAAATGGGTAAAAGTACCAGGAGGCCATCGCTGAATTATTTGTTGGGTAATGAATTAATCACAAAAATGAGAGAAGAGAAAGATTTGGGAGTGCTGGTCCAAGATAGTTTGTCACCTGAGAAACACATTAACAAGATAGTTAGAGAGACATATAAACTCTTGACTAACATGAGAGTAGCATTTCATTATATGGATGAGGAGATGATGAAACAATTGACAGTGGCCATGATCCGCCCCAGGTTAGAATAAGCAGCGGTAGTGTGGTCCCCACAGAAAAAGAAAGATATAAACAAGATTGAAAGAATACAAAGAACAGCAACCAAGATGGTTCCCAGTCTGGCAGATCTGTCATACAGAGAGAGGCTGGAAAAGCTGGATTTGCCTTCCTTAGAGGAAAGGAGAAAGAGGGGAGACATGATTGCAGTGTTAATTTAGGACCATGATAGGAGTAGATAAAATTGACCGAGAAGATCTGTTTGTATGGGATAAGAGACCAACAAGAGGACACGGAATGAAATTGAAAAAGTCAAGCTGCTTGAAGGATATCAAGAAATATAGCTTTCCTTACAGAAGTATAGACTTATGGAATAGCCTGGACAAAGAGATCATCCAGTCTAAAAACTTAATCGAGTTTAAAGCTAAATTTGACTTACTGAGAAACAGCGACGGGAACCCACGAGCATAACACATTTCGTGTGTATCACAGTTAGGTATATTGGGTAAATACATAAATATTTGGAACAACTTAGACGAAAAGGTGATGCAGGAGAAAAACATTCATGTGTATAAAAGCAGACTAGATAAATGTGGATATGGAGACAGGACAACACGACCATTGCTCAATTCCTGTATACTACAAATAGGTAAATACATTCATCCATCCATCATCCAATCCAACGTTGCCCCATGAGGAGCGTAGGAGCCTGGGGCTAGGCAGTTGGTCCTGACATTTAAGATGAGAGTGACCAACCTCACTCATGCCTGAGTGGCATTACGTGAGCAATAAACCCCAACCATCCCTTGGACATAAACCTTCACCGGTTCAATCCGATTGGAGCACAATAATTACCCACTAAACCACCAGGTGCCAAAATTTGGTTATATGGTTACCACCCAGCATAGTAAATGATTTCCAGGTGTACAGGAAACCATTTGGCTTGTCACTCAGTGTAGAGTCACCCACAGGCAGAAGGAAGAGGAATGAATGAAGGAATGAAAGACAGAAGAGGGAGTGTAAAGTCACCCATAGGCAGAAAGACGAGGAAAGAATGAAGGAAAGAAAGATAGAAGAAGATGGAAGGGAAGAAGGATGGAGGAGGGGACAGGGCAGACACCCGAGAGCAGCACTACATTGAGTGAGTGGATGGTGAGCGCCCCCACCTACCACATATACAAACAGGTAAACACACACACACACACACACACACACACACACACACACACACACAACTAAGTCTCATATGATGCAGAAAATTCGGCTGTGTCCGCACCCATGGCTAGGCTACGGTAAATTAAATAAAACAGACGTGTAACTGATTATCGTATATTTTTGGCTTTGTGGACTTGAGTTAAATACTGTATAATGGAAGTTAATTAGTCCAATACTGAATTGATTTTTACAGTTAACTTAAAAGCTACATGTTAACAAAAAAGTTAACCATTAATTAATGATTAACGGATTAACGGCTTGGTGGCAAGTATCACCTTTTTTTCTAGTCATTTGAGGAAGTTTTTTTTTTCTAGTTTTTTTTTTTAGGATTTTTTTTTTTCTAGTCATTTTAGTCATTCTTATCAGTGCGTCGGTTTGTATGAATTCCTCAACTGGTCACTAATATATCAGCTTATTGGAACCCCGCACCTGATCACCAATTATATATTATCTTAGACGTGACCTCACTGTTCCAAGCACGGTTAATGACGTTGCGCCTGGTTGAAGTCACTTCCGGCTGACACTCTCCACCAAATGTCTTTCTCACACACTGGAGATGGCGGGAATCGGTGTAGATCCGTTGGTGGAATTGTAGAGGTAGGTAGCGTGTGCAGGTTAACTGAAAACTGAGCAGATTTATCTCTCTTTATTGGCCACTAAAAGATATAACTGTGACACAGAGAGAGCCCAGAGTATACAGTATACGTCCCTCTCGTTTGAATGATAAATGCGTTCTGCCCTAGCTAGCCGGCGTCCCCTTTGGGAGTGGCGCTAAGGTCAACATATTCAGAGATGCCAAACCCCACAGACAACTGGGATTTATACATGAATAGAAGCATCACAACTTTACCATGCACATTATACACCTCTGTAAAGTAGTATTGATTACATTAAAGTATACCAACAAGGTAAATATTTTCCCCAAGACTTTAAACTTATATACACTTCATACTTCTCTCTCGCTTTCCCTTTACCCTCGTTGTTTATGATAAGAGAATGCTGGGCTTTGCAAACTCTAGTGTTCATTTCGTTCCCACACCACACTACACTAAAGTGGCATTTGGACTCTTATATCAACCCTACAATATATTTTCTCTAAATATGAATAATGTGTACAGTAGCGAGAGACATGTTCCAATGTGGAAAAATAATGTCAGACTAGAACATTGCTCGCCCACACTTTTTCAACGTCCCCGTCGACATTGTTGTTTAGGCTACCATGTAGCCTAACCAATGTATAGGGTAGCTAACTATGCAGGCAAGTCCACTTGCTATCCACGAGTACGGACCCGTGGTTTTACCAATGCCAGGACCAAAATAGAAAGGAGAAAGGTATCAAGGGAGATAGGACAGTACATATGGTTCTAAATCAGTCTTGTTTAGGTGGGTGAAGAACTGTATCTCTTTGAGCACATGAGACAGCCTGTTCACATTCAAGGTAGAAACATTGAACGAAAGTAAAAAGGGTCGTAATTCGTAACTGGGACGAGAAGTTCACCAACAATGCTAGATGGTGCTTGTTAGGCAGAGCTGCTATCTCTTTACTATGCAACTCACAATAATCGGGTGCAACATAGTAACCCTTTACCGTAAGGAACTGGTTTTGTGAGGCACATGTGAGTTTTACGTCCTCTGTCTCAGGAAAGAAGTATTGCATCACATGTACATGAGCATGGAAAACTGACTTCAATTGTATGGGATGGAAAGTGCAAAGTTGCAATGCAGAGGAAGAGTTTGTGTCCAACAAGGTCATCTTACATTTCTCTACCCCTGACGGAATGAAGACATAATGGAAAGCAGGACGTACATGGAGATCAAGAATTGAGGCCTTATACTTCTCAAATTCATCCACAGTCTTTTCTGCTATATCAGGATGCCCTCATGAGTCAACTGGGCCTCTAATAAGGGGTAATAATATTCCAGTTGACTTATACCAAAAAGTGGCGTAAATCCATGCTTCACCATAGCTATGTCAAGAGCATTCATTAAAATGTTAGTAGGAAACAATAAAGCATTAACCCTATTCAAACTTGCATCGATTAAGCCGTCCACCATATTGGCGGCATGCGATTCCAAAGCAGTGGTTGACTCGTCAAGAGCATGTAAGTACTCAGCGATTAACACTCAGTTAGTCAAGGTTGGTAAGTTGGTTTGAATGTTGTTCATAACTCCTGCGAGATGGCTGGTAGTCTTAATTATCTTGTTAGCTTTGTTAGATAACTCACCTAACTGTTCATATGTGTGTACGATTAGCCTGTTATTCGCCTTAGCTGCCAATGCCAAATCATGCATCTGTCTACCCAAGTGCACTACGTCCTTGTCTAGCACTGTACCAAAAAGCTTTTGAGACAGGATACCTAGGAGATCCACAAGTCCTCTCTTAGTACATGCATGGACATGCTTGGAAAGATCAGAATTTGCATTAGGTAAAGCGACATGTAATTTAGTGAGCCTGTCTGTGAGCCTATCTATATGTCCAGTGTGAAGCTCGGTTATACCATGCAAGGTTTGTACCAAAGCTTCATTGTCTGAGGTCGTCAACTGTGGGTTCCGGTTGAATAACTCGCCGACTTCCGACAGTTGCTGTCTGAGGTGAAACAATCCCATAGAGATCTCTTTAACAGTATCTGGAGCTTAGAGATATCCTTCCATTGGATAGTAGACGCATACTGCATCCTCTGCTACCACTACCACTCCAAGAGGGCTCTTCAGTGCTCTTGGCATCAACGCAGTCGTATCCGTGTCTAACGTCGTTCCATAGGTCCACTCCAAGCAACGCAAGAGGAGTACAAGTGTGAGCCACATGTCTGTAAGAGAAGATACTCCCTTAATCGCTCTTACTGTGGGATCGTAGTTTGCTGTGATACTCTTGGTTAGGGACAGGTACGGACGACAACATAGACTGCTAGGAAGACACAGGGGACAACACATCAGACGATTGGTTAGTTTAAGCCCAGCTTTTGACTTACTGGTTTGATCATGTCAGCATGTACTGCCTCCTGAGTTCCATTAGCATCATCCCTTATTCAATAAGTATGTCCATGCACGTGTTCCACAATGGTATATGGTCTGTGGAACTTAGGTCTGACCTTGGAAGTTCTCTCAGGGTTGTTGATCATAACCTTCTGGCCTATCTCCAATGTCTTTTCTTGACTATCTTTGTGTTGTTTCACCATCATCTCTGCTCTTGAGGCTTTTAATCTTTTTCGTACTTCACTATGTATGTGTTGGAACTTTGCAAGCTGGACTTTGGCGTAATTCTCTTGATTATACACTGGGGTAGGAGGTCCAGCCAGCAAATCATAGGTAACACCTTCTTCTCTCCATGAAGGATCTAATGGGGAGTGTTACATAGCCTATGATTTCATCATCCTTTGTGTAATTTTAACGCACAGTATGCTGCATGTTTGATCACAAGCGTGTTCTGCCTCAGTTCCCCCCTTCTACCGTTATAGTAGAGTAAATCGTCCTTTCTGTTATTCAGTGCGGGATTGTCAACTCTATGTCCCCATGGCTTCATTTGCGCGTCCTTCTTGCAAGTTGTATCAAGCTCTGCTGGCCCCTATATAATGAGCTCAGTCTCTGCATCATTGCCACTTAGATCTGCTCCTCATTTCGTTCACATCTCTGTCCTCCCCTGTACAGTTATTATTATTGTGAGTTTCTCAGGAAGTCTCCAACCATCTAGCAGCTGTGTAATTTGAGTATGAGTGTTGTTGCATTTTGTTCTTGTACTGTATAGCATAAGTTTAATTTGTAGGCCTAGTGAAGTTTTTGTAATTCATGTAAGGTTCTTTATGTCAGTCATTTTTGATAATAGTTTGTATCTGTAATAATTTATCTGGCTTTCACTGAGTATTATCTGGTATCTCATTTTATCAGGGCTGACTTAGATAAATTTACTCTTGCTAATTTCGTGTTAATAGAGGCTATTGCAGTTAACCATATATTTAACCTGTTTATTTGCCATTACATTATCCTTATGAGTCCTGAATGTTTTGTTGTTAGTTTGTGCATTAAACTTTAACTTGTAATTTTACCTAACTCTTTTGTTTTGAACCTGGAACTTTACGGGACAGTAGTGATTTTTAGTATTCTCACTTAAAGTGTACATTATCTTTCGCTGTTCCGTAACAGGAGATACGAATTTTCTGAGGAGTTCATGGCCGCCACTACATGTGGTAACCAGTCTTGCCAGTCTTCTTGTGTGTTTGTCGCTGGTCTCAAGACTTCCAGTAGCTTCCTGTTTGTCCTCTCCACCAGGCCATTGCTCTTGGGACTGTAAGGCGTGATAAAGACTTGCCTTAACCCATCTGTACGACAGATTTCCTCTAAGGTTACGAAATTCACTGCCATTATCGCTGAGCAATACCTTAGGTGTTGAGTATGGACAAATCACTGAGGTTACAAAAGCGTGCACCACCTCCTCTGCAGTTTTCATTTGTAAAGGTGCTAAAACAGTGAATCGCAAAAAATGGTCGACTGTCACCAGTACATAGCTTGAGCCTTGATGACTCCTTGGCAATGCTAAGAGATCAATGGAGACTGTATCCCACAGTTTTTCTGGTAGGGGATATTCCAAAATGGGAGTCGGAGGTCTCGTCGTTCCTTGCATTTCCGCGCACTTGACACATTGACTAATGTGGGCTTCTATGTCCTTCCTCATGTTCGGCCAATAGTATTTCTTTCTTGCCTAACGTATGCATCTGTCGCTTCCAGGATGACCTGCTTGAGGTACGTCATGAACCAACTATAACACGGCTTGCTGTAGTGTAGCAGGAACAACCAACTGATACACAGTGTCCTTCCCCGGGGGCTGTTTATACAAAAGGCCCCGTTGAAGATGGAAGTGAGTCATCGGTACCGGAAGTTCAGGTAGACATGACTCGTCACCAGACTCCAAGGTATAGATGACTTGAGACTACATTATATCCTTACGTTGTTCCGTTTTTACTATGTCCGGGGAATACCCAGAAAGAGGGATATCCTCAGATATGGCAACAGCAATGTTTCTACTCAGCGTGTTGGTAACGACATTTTGTCGGCCTGGTAAATATCTGACCTCTGGGTCAAACTCCATTACCCTGCTGAACCAATGCGCAACCTTACCGTGCAAGTTCTTCCCCTTAAACAAGTCGCGTATGGGTGCATGGTCCATTAAAACAATTATCTGGTACCCGAAGATGATATCCCGGAAATGTCCTAACGCCCATATGACTGCTAATGTCTCCAAATGTGTTGCTGAGTAATTCTTCTCTGGGGGTCTTAGTGCCCTACTGCCATACGCAATGGTGTGCGTTTTGTCTTCCTCATCCTTTTGCTGTAACACCGCTCCCAGTCCCAAACCTGAGGCGTCCATGCACAGGTAAAAAGGTTGAGTAAAATCAGGAAACGCTAACACGGGTGCCTCTGTCATGGCTTTTTTGAGGTCGTTGAAGCTTTTCACTTCTGATGGTCCCCACTGCCATGCTGCATCCTTCTTAACCCCTTAAGCACGGGCATATCGGAGGCCTCACGCTGGGATATTCGCGTTCCAACTGACCTTATAAAAATATTTGCCAAAAATCAGTTATTAGTCCTAGAATATTATAATTAAATATGCATATGGCACATACCTTCAGTTTTCCCCTGGGATGTTTGTTGAGCCTTCGTCGACTACCGTAGGACTTGTGGAGACTTCTGAAGTTGGGTAACGAAGTCTCCAATTTACACTTCCCGACACTCTGTAATATGGTTACCACTGCCTGATATTATAACTACAAACACTATTCTGTGAATTTCAAGTAGTTTGGAATCCATACTCCAAAAAAAAAAAAACGCTGTGAAAGCAATGTAAATTACGAGCCATACGAGCTTTCCTCCCGTGCTGGTTCCCTGATGGTATTCTGAGGCGGAGCTGTCATTTATTATTTATAAAAACACTCACACTTTATATTCCTAGTACTTTATTACACTTATTTATATATGCAATATTTATCTATAAGTTTCTTTCAGTACTAGTACAGTAATCACTCCAATATCCGGATCAATAGAGCCATCGGTAGGTTCGGATATTGGTTTTGTCCGGATATTGGGCCCCAGCTTATGGACTTGTACTTACGGACCCTAACACAGAGAAACACCTATACAACTCCCTCCGGACATGCATAGCACCTATTTAACACCCAAATCACACCAATAAGGCACATAAATGACTGAAATAAATGCAATAGACACATAAAATGTGGGTTTAGAAGTATGTTCATACATTAATAAACATTCTGGTACTTATGGACTCTAACCGAACCTAACCTAACCGAACCTAACCGAACTCTGAAAAACACATTCCTACTGCACATGCATGAGGTAAGTTTAGTATGGAAAGAAGTACAGTATGACACTTTCTGGTAAGTATAGTATGGGAAAAAATACAATATGAAACATTCTGGTAAATATAGTATGGAAAATAGTACAACATGAAACATTTTGGCTACTTACAGCAAGTCCCTGGCCACCTCGATGAATAACCGCCTCCTCTCGGACTCTGACAGTAAGAACGATTTCCTGAAGCACTTGCACTACACTCTTCCTGAAGTCTTGCACTGAACTTAGTCACTAACACACAGAAGTCCGTTCTTTTCACAGTGTTCACTTTAGTCCAAATAATGTTCCATTAAATTTAAGTGTTGCACATTAACTTTTCCCAAGTTTTTAAGTTTCCAAAGCCAAAACAAAGAAGGTTAGTTACGTTAAATTTCTTTTCTACTTAGTCTTTTCTCCCAACTTGAAAACCTTAACACAACACACCGTTTTTTTCACTGCACAACACTCAAAATTCCCGTGTGGTCTAGTGGAGAAGTTCTTGCTGTTTATTCACTGTCAGAGCCCGAGAGTATCACTGGCAGGCGTCCAAGGGGTGCATCGGTGGGTAGTGGTGATGGCGTACCGACTACAGAAGACTCTGAAGACAGCCGCAAACTCACGTCGAGCGGTGACTCCACTGTAGCTGATGTGCTGGGCTGTGGCTCGGAGCATGAGGGCCTGTCTTGGGGAGGCAACGGAGTGGAACCGGGGCTTGGCACAGCGGGGGTCACGGGCCTGAAAAAACTGTCAATCGTTGACTGACGCAAGGACCGACGATTCTGGCGATTGATGATGCGCTGCCGGAAAGCACGCACTTCCTCCACGAGTCCCAAGGGCCCCATCTCCCTGTCGCAGTCCGGGTGTTCCAGGTAGTCTAGGACGAACTCTAGATGTTCCCGGAGTGCGCTCAGCTTGGGGATGGCTGGAGTAGTGTCCTGCTGGGCGGAGTCTGCATCATCATCGCCTTCGTCGTCGGAATCTTCAAGTTCGGGACTGACACCAGCAACCGAAGACGCGATCTCGATATCAGACAACGTCTGATACCCAGGATCGCCCTCGTCGTCGTCCAACCACACACGAACATCGTCCACATCAACATCGTCGCCGTGCGTACGTAGCCGTGCATGGAAGTCATCCACGTCAAACCCTAGAAAATCGTACTCCACATCTGTTCCGAGAAGCAGACGAGACCAACCATTTTCAAGAGTTTTCACAGGGACTTCCTTCCATGCACTAGCCCAGTTGTACAGCGCAGACTTGATGTTGTAGCGGCGAAGGTTTTCCAAAGTCCGCTTGCCTCGAGTGTCACGTCCTTCCCTGCGCTCGTCCTCGTCCTCGAGAACCACCATCACCTCGTCCAGGAACTTCCGACGGTACAGGCGCTTTGTTGCCACGATCACTCCTTGGTCCATTGGTTGAATGAGAGCAGTCGTATTAGGTGGCAGAAACATGCACCTAATACGGCCATTCTCAGCAACCAAGTCCTTGTCGCACGGGTGGGCAGGTGCATTGTCGAGGAGAAGGAGAGCCTTTACCTGGTTGCGAGGAATTCCCAGTGTCTTCGTCTGGTAATGTATGACCTCCTTGACGAAGTGATGGTGAAACCAGTCTTTGAAAATCACAGCTGTGAACCATGCTTTCAAAGAATGGTACCATACGACAGGAAGGACATCCATCACCCCACGAAGGCACCGAGGCTGCTTTGCACGGCCAACAATAACGGGCTTAAGCCGGTGCATGCCGTTAGCATTGGCACAACACAAAGCAGATATCCGTTCCTTAGAAAGCTTGCGGCCAGGTACACGCTTCTCCGTCTCATCGGCGAGAGTGTTCGTTGGCACCGAGCGATAGAATAGGCCAGTTTCGTCAGCGTTATAGACTTGACCGAGAGTGAGGCCCTCCCTGTCGATCAAGCCTTTCACCTTGTGCCGAAACTCGTCCACTCCATCCTCGTTAGCGTCCAATGCTTTGCCATGTGCTTTATGGTTAGTAAGGCCATGTCGCAACTTGAACGCGAAGAGCCAACCCTCGGATACCTTGAAGTCTAGGGCGTCGAGAAGCCTTGCAAACTTCTCAGCAGCAGCCTTCAGCTCCGTTCCACGTACCATCACACCAGCTGCACGTTGCTGTCGATACCAAATCAACGTGGAGCGGTCGATCTCTGCATACTTGGGGGTAAACATAACCTTCCTCTCCACGTTGCGTTTGCTTCTCGACGAGAAGTCAGCCGTGTACTGCATGAGCTTGTCTCGGGAACGCTTGATATCAAACAAAGTCGACCGGGCCAGGTTGAACTCGCGGAGAATGCGAGAGGAAGACCAACCTGCATCAACCTTCTCCAATATCTCCCGTTTCTTCTCCAGAGTCAACACCACTCTCTTCCTTTTCTCAGGAGGCGGGGCCATCATCACACACACTAAGAGTAGGGCAGAGAGCAGCAGGAGGCCTTGCAGCAAGTACGGCACCACCACAAAAGCGAGCACGTGGGCAGCCATGGCGAAGAGCGTAGGTCTTGTCGCGGTGAGAGACAGGCGGGAAGTGGGGAGGATGCAGCGGCGCTCTATCGGACGTCGGAGGAATGATGAACCAAAACAATGCTCTCACGCGGCGCGCGGCAAGTTCAAATTACGGACGGCAAAAAATCGATTTTTTTTCCATTTTTTTTGGATTTTCGGACCATTTTGGGAATGTTTGATCCCAGGACGATAAGGTTTGGTTAGTGGGGATGTTCGGTTATTGGGCGTCCGGATATTAGAGGGATTACTGTAGTTTATTTTCACTCCAGGCATTCACTTTCTCGTGTATACTAGCGTAGAGAACGAAGCTGTCACTTTCATTTTCATTACTTTCACTTTCATTACTCCTAGTATATATACTTGTATTCTTATATTACTACTTTACAATATTTATCTATAAGTTTCAGAGCTAGTAGTTTATTTTCACTCCAGGCATTCACTTTCTCGTGTATACTAGCATAGAGAGCGAAGCTGTCACTTTCATTTTCATTACTTTCACTTTCACTTTCATTACTCCTAGTATATATACTCATATACTTATATTACTACTTATTTACATTTCTATTCACATTCTTTATTTTATTTACATTATTTACATTTCTATTTTACTTACACTTTTATGCACTGTTACTTGCAGTAACTTATAAAACTATTTTCCACTGTTCAATTATATTTACATTCATTGCTTTCACTTGCTGTTTACACATTATTTACATTTCCACTTGCACTGTTTTACTCACCAGAAAGATCGTAGTCACTCTCTATCATTTTCATTGACAAATTAGCCAGTTCTCGTTCCACACCACTCACTTATCCCTTTACCTCTTTCCACACGAGGTTTAGTAGGGGGTAGAGGTCACAGGCCCCTTTGCATGGGGCTAAAAAGGGGCGGAATTTGACAGGCACGAATCCGACATGCTTTCACCTTGAAAGACGACAGTAAACTGAATACAGTGTGTGGTGGCCTGCCTAGGGGAAGTGCAATGCTGCTAATCTCAGCCTGGTGACAGCTGTTAATATATACACTATGATTGGCAAGAAATCTAGACAATACATAATAAACTAGGTAGTTTCAGGTGAATGTAAATATCACTTTGGCTTCTCCCTTCCCTCCTGATCTATATTTTTATTACGAGAATAGATTATACGGCATATTTCAAGGGGAAATAAACAGCGAAAATTAGCTAACGAGTGCACGTGAGGTGTCAGGTGATAATTAGCCAATTCCAGGTGTATGGCACTATCACTTACCTTATTTCTTTTTTGTATATATTATTTGGTATAAGAATAGGGCATAGGGCTTATTTCAATGGATGGAATCAGTGGAAAATTCCAGGGAAGATTTACTTAGTGTAGCACGGCCGGGCAGGTGAGAGGAGAGGGTAATGGAGAGGAGGTAGGGAGGGGAGTCAAGAACGGGGAGAAATGGCTAAATTGTCAACAATGGATGGAAGTACAGATGAGATTAGGAGTGCTGACTAGTGTTGGACAGTGGCAGTACTGATAGATGATACAAGCCACCACTTGAAAGCCCGGGATAATTCAAAATAACACAGAATCACAAAAGTGATGCCCCACGGTATGATCCCTTGCTCCCAAGCATCACGAAAGTGACGCCCCATGGTTAAGGGGTTAAGTAGCGTTGTCAATGGTGATGCGATAGCAGCAAAATAGTGGACAAAGCTCCTGTAGGAACCAGTGAGCCCTAGGAATGAGCAAACATCATCCTTGGACTTGGGTGTAGGAAATTTACCGTGGCTGTAACCTTATCCGGCAGAGCCTGGATGCCAGCGCCATCAACTAAGTGCCCTAGAAATCTAACATTTGCCTTTAGAAAATCGCATTTCGATAGCTTGATTTTCAGACCCGCAGATCTTAAGGTTTCCATCACTCGTTTTAACTTACTAAAATGAGTGTCTATGTCTTTGCTCACAATTATTAAGTCATCTAGATACGCCAGGACGTCCTGCCCAATCATATCGCTAAACAACTGATTTATCATCCTCTGAAATGTCAAAGGAGCATTACTCAGTCCAAAAGGCATCCGGAGAAATTCAAAGTGCCTACGGTGAGTGCTAAAGGCAGTGATGGGACGCGACTCTTTGGTCAGCTCCACCTGCCAATCCTCTGACGCTAGATGCAGGCAGGTGAACACGTATTTCCTTTACCCAAGGACTGAAGTAAGTCTCTGAGATGCGGAGTCGGGTAACAATCCAGTATGGTTACCTTGTTCACTTGCCGAAAATCCACAACAGGTCTCACACCACCGTCCTTTTTAGGCACTAGAAAGAGTGGTGCGTTCCAAGGTGAGGAAGAAGGTTAAATGACTTCATCATGAAGCATCTTTTCATCATGAAGCATCTTTTCAACTTCCTCTTCCACTGCTTTCCTTTGGCTGTGTGGTAGGCGGTATGCTGGCACATATATCGGATTTGTACCAGGGCACAACCCAATGTGATGTTTCACCTTGTCCGTCCTACCCAGCAGTTCTCCTGGAAGCACCACTACATCGGATAGTTCTTTAAGAAATGCCAGCAACCGCGTTTTATGGGCAATATTATCTGTTACCTTCACGTATTGTTCTAGCAACTTTCCTCTCCCAAGACGTGTAGGTTCCGACTGAGTCATTGTTTATGATGTGACTATGGGAGAGATGACTGGTACGTCGTTGACTTCTTTTACAGGGGCACCATAGGACATCAAGTCGCCTGTATAACAGCCATCTCTGAGCTTAACCCCTAAAACACGGGGCATCGCGTTTGCGACGCTCGCCGAAAAGGACATAATGGCCGATCGTCGTGTTTGCGATTTGAGTTAATTTTGAATAAACGCGGGCAAGGATGTTCCAGCTGGTATTGTCTTTCAGTACCACCACCCTTTAGCTACAATTAGCATACTTTACCTTTGTACTACTGACCTCTGTTGTTGCCAAGTATCACGTTTTTCCCCCCTCCCCCCCCCACCACGGCCCGGCCAGCTTGGCTGTGATACATGGCAGCACTCTGACTGCTCAGAACTGTAAATCTGTGCTCTCCTCTCACAAGCAGTTGATGCTAATAGGAAACGCTTGTTTCCCCAGTTGTCACACTAGCTTTTTTTTCGCACGGTTTGCCCCTGTTTAGCGTCAGTTTACCGCAGGCTTTCAAAGTGACATTATGGCGAGTTCTAGCTCTTCTGAGTCAGTGCAAGCGGCCAACAGGAACGAGAATAAAGTGACGGGCGTAAGGCAGAATAAAAAGCGTGCTGCGGTGATCTTTTGGGAAGTAATATGATTGAAAATAATGTAGTATACGTGTTTTTAGCTGTGAAAATGGAAATGTTTGTTGAGTGACGGGAAGACCGCCGCCTTACTGCATGTCGGCCGTATGCTTCATTGATTTTAGCCTTATTTTCAGTGCTTATTGTACAAATACGGATTCCAAACTACCTGTATGTATAAAGTTTACTGTGACAGAATGAGGCTGTGGTAGAGCGGAAACCGGGTTGCTGGAGGTGTGAAAGTGAAGATTTTGTTACCCAACTTTGCAAGTCTCCACAAGTCCTTGGGTAGTCCACGAAGGCTCAACACCTGTCTCTGGAGAAAGCTGAATGTAAGTACTATCTGCCATACCAAGTATAATGTTCTAAGATTAATCTCTGATTTTTGGCTAATATTTTCCTACAGGTACTCAGACCGCGATCGAACGCCGCCACCCGGGAGGGGTTGGCTGTCCACTGGCCGCGCATTAGGGGCTAACTGTGCCACCACTCATATTTACAATGAAGAGGGGTGTCTTCTGGTCTGGTCCGACACTACTCAGGGTGGACTCTAGCGACAATGCCTTATGTTTTACGGTCTCTGGTAAACATGCCACATCAGTTCCCTCCAACACATCAGGTACTCGGATAGGAATTTTGCAGACAGTTCGACTGGGTAAGTGGTGATTTCCACTCTCTATAGCCCTGACCCGTGTCCAATCCATACCATCTGTTTCATGTGCGTCCGAAGACTCCCTTGATGCTTCACTTGTCGTGTTCACAACTGGTTGAACAGCTCCTAATTGGATGCCAGTTCCAGTTTGTGTTGCTGAGGGATTAAGGCCTACAAATTCCTTTCCATTAAAGGAAATAGAATGTCCCTGAGGGTGTATAATCACGTTATACTCCTCCACGGATTCAAAGCCCAATAACCCATCAGCTGGCAGAGGGAAATCCTCAACCACATAAAATGTAGCACATAACACAGGAGATCGTTTATCTGCCCTCAGTGTCAACGGTACCTGGCTTACGACCTTCATTTTACTCCCTGTTACACCTGTCAAAGTCACGTCAGGTGCTGACAACGTCCAATTAGCTTGCGGTATTTCATACTTCAGCCTCTCTAGCGCTTTACTAGAAATAATATTTGCACACTCCCCGGTGTCCACTATCAAAGACACCTGGCCTTTTTGTATGATCCAAGGTATCGAGAGCAAATCCACCTTTTTAATAGCTGCCACACACGCATCTGTGGACTGTATGATTTTATTTGCTTCTGCGTGCAGCCCTGAACTTTTCCCGAATTAAGCCGGTTGCCCAGTTTTCCCGACTGGCAAGAACAATTGGGCAATAGTCCGAAGAATGAGAACACCGCCCATGGATAACACACCATCGTTGTACCTTTGGCTTTTTAGCCTTGGCCTGGTTAAGATAAGTGGTTGCCATATTAGGTTCATGCCATGCAGAAGGAAAATTCACTTGATTTTGCATGCCAATGCTATTAGTATTCATGCCCCTTGGATTAGCACAAAGATCCTAGATTTGCTTGCCAATACTGTTAGTATTCATACGCCATGGATTAGCACAAAGATCCTGGGTTTGCATTTCAATACTGTTAGTATTCATACCTAATGGATTAGCACAAAGATCCTGGGTTTGCATGCCAATACTGTTAGTATTCATGCCCCATGGATTAGCACAAAGATCCTGGGTTTGCATTTCAATAATGTTAGTATTCATGCCCCATGGATTAGCACAAAGATCCTGGGTTTGCATGCCAATACTGTTAGTATTCATGCCCCATAGATTAGCACAAAGATCCTGGGTTTGCATTTCAATAATGTTAGTATTCATGCCCAATGGATTAGCACAAAGATCCTGGGTTTGCATTTCAATAATGTTAGTATTCATGCCCAATGGATTAGCACAAAGATCCTGGGTTTGCATGCCAATACTGTTAGTATTCATGCCCCATGGATTAGCACAAAGATCCTGGGTTTGCATTTCAGTGCTGTTAGTATTCATGCCCCAATGATTAGCATAAGGAACATTAGCAAATAAATGGTCATGTCCTTGCTATCCAAAGGTTAATGGTGAACTGAACATGCCTGAGGTGTAAGTGGGTGTGTGAGTGGTTGCATAGCTGGCAGAGATTATTGGACCTTGAGTATCCTGAGTGACCAAGGCTGCTGTTGCAGCCTGTTCAGCATCCACAGTCTCTTCACTAGGAGTACCCTCATTAGCAAGACTAGTGGCCATTTTGGACCTAAATGAACTTTCAGGAACTGTAGAATAAGAACGATCAGAACGCAAATGTAAAGTGTTCAAGTCCCTACTATCCAGTTCCCCAGAAGTGCCCTGACTATCTCCAGCCCCAATATGTCCCTCACTATGTAAAGTTTGGATGCCCTTGTCCAGAGTTTCAATCCACCCACACAATTCTGAGTCTGATTCACTTTCCGTCGTGGTGGTTTGTCCGAATCTCCCCTTAATTTTCATCCCCACTTCTTCACTGTATCCATCTAACCATGTCAGAATTTATTCCCTTCCCAGTCACAGGAAAAAATAAACTGATACAAATAGATTAGTTATGGCTTTTAGCAATAGAGAATGGGACACAGACAAGGTGTACAGAAAATGTATCTATTTAGGGGAAACTGAGAAACCTTTATTTTTTTTACACCCATTACCTAACTAACATGTGCTGCTTAAAAAGTGTCTGAAGGTTCACCGTGCATGTATACTACCTAGGTGTCATATGATGCTGAAGTTCCCAGTAGATTCATACTGCAAGTCCACACTCTCCGCCAGATTTCTTCTCCAACCACACGACGATCCTCTCCCCATGCTGGTCATCGGGTAACTGCAAGACGCCACACCAGTGACACCACGCCACAGCCCACACACCAGACACTCGCCCTGCCTTACTCCAGCCTCCATGCCCAGAGTTGCTAGATGTGTCTAGATGATACCACCCTTCACCGCACTGGCCTCGGTGAGCCGATATCTCGCACACGAGAGCAAGATAATTGCCAGTTCGTGCATGAAGGTAGAGATATCTCTCTCAGGCAAAGATACAGAGAGAACGACATTAATTACTCTGATATATCTGCTCGACTTACTCGCTTCGCATTTAGTCCCTTTGCAACAGGAGAGTAAGATTTTCTGTTTCACCTGCAGGATCACGAGCGGTTGCAAGGGTTTTTCATTGCACAAATCCCTATAGCACCTTTTCGTATCCCACCGAAGCCACCAATATTATGTGTTGGTTTGTATGAATTCCTCAACTGGTCACTAATATATCAGCTTACTGGAACCCTACAGCTGATCACCAATTATATATTATCTTAGATGTGACCTTAATGTTCCAAGCAAGGTTAATGACGTTGCGCCTGGTCGAAGTCACTTCCGGCTGACACTCTCCACCAGATGTCTTTCTCACACACTGGAGATGGCGGGAATCGGTGTAGATCCTGTTGGTGGAATTGTAGAGGTAGGTAGCGTGTGCAGGTTAACTGAAAACTGAGCAGATTTATCTCTCTTTATTGGCCACTAAAAGATATAACTGCGACACAGAGAGAGCCCAGAGTATACAGTATACGTCCCTCTCGTTTGAATGATAAATGCGTTCTGCCCTAGCTAGCCGGCGTCCCCTTTGGGAGTGGCGCTAAGGTCAACATATTCAGAGATGCCAAACCCCACAGACAACTGGGATTTATACATGAATAGAAGCATCACAACTTTACCATGCACATTATACACCTCTGTAAAGTAGTATTGATTACATTAAAGTATACCAACAAGGTAAATATTTTCCCCAAGACTTTAAACATATATACACTTCATACTTCTCTCTCGCCTGCCCTTTACCCTTGTTGTTTATAAGAGAATGCTGGGCTCTGCAAACTCTAGTGTTCATTTCGTTCCCACACCACACTACACTGAAGTGGTATTTGGACTCTTATCTCAACGCTACAACTAATTTTCTCTAAATATGAATAATGTGTACAGTAGCGAGAGACATGCTCCAATGTGGAAAAAAATGTCAGACACTAGAACATCAGTTGAGGAAGCTCCCAAATACCTTTTCCTAAGCAGTGTATTATTATTATTATTTGTTTTATACAGAAGATAAACAGAGGAAGAAAAAAAAAATAGAATCCATATATCAGATAACAAGTGTCCTTCATTCATAAAAAATCTATAACACATGGACTTGAACTACTGTAGGTTGAAGTTTTGGGGGAAAGTATTCTGGGGAAGTGAGTTCCAGAGAGAAGCAGTTCGGGAAATAAATGAAATCTGATAGGCAGAAGTTGTTCAACATGGCAGTGTATCAGACAGTAAAAAAAAAAAAAAAAAAAAAAAAAAAAAGACATCCATATGAAGTCATAGAGTGTGACCTCAGGGATAAGGGACTAATTGAGAAGGTGCTAGAGATTGAGCAGCATGGAGAGCAGCTTTGTGGTGACCACGACAAACACATACAAGCATGTAGGAGCCTTGATAAATGATAGATGGACAGGTAAATAGACAAACAGACAGAATAATTAGACAAACAGATAGCAAGATATATAATGCTTTGTTTTGATGTACAATGAGTGGGTTTAATTGATTATCTTTTTTTTTTTTTTTTTTTCTAGATCTGGGAGCAGGGCAATGAAATGGTGGGGACAGGGCAACATGGAGGCGATTTGTTTTTGCCCACCCCTTACGAGATTGAGGCATCTGATAATAGATAGACAGATAGATAGATAGATAGTAAAGCACACAACATGGCCCATAATGAACTCCATCAGTGCTGCCTTCAGTTGGACTCTGATGGGGTGACTGATAGTGTGAAAAGTGGAATATAGTAGTAGCAGTAAGGGTTTTAGTAGTAGTAGTGGTTTTAATGGGAGTAGTAGTTATAGTAGTAGTACTTATTGTTGCAGCATCAGTAGTAATAGTAGTAGTTGTAGTAGTAGTAATAGTAGTAGTTGTGATGGTTGTAGTAATAGTAATAGTAGTACTAGTAATAGTTGTGATGGTTGTAGTAGTAGTCAAAAAGAGAGGCATTGATGTTTAATTTATACAGGCATGTTGGAGCCTTTATAAATGATTCAGACAGATAGGTGTTGATATTGTATGTTCGTATCATTGATAAAGACTCCAACATGCCTTTTAAAATGATACAGACAGAGAGGTGTTGATATTGTATGTTCGTATCATTGATAAAGACTCCAACATGCCTTTTAAAATGATACAGACAGAGAGGTGTTGATATCACATCCTCACACAATTACTCTGTCTATCTATCTATTGCCAGACGCCATAATCACGTAAGGGGTGGCCATTTGACTTTGAGTTATTTGTTTTCTGGGGAGGGGCACTAACCGTCCGCCAACCCACTTGTTGACACGTAGGGAGCACATATGGCTTGGTTATATGGTTACCACCCAGCGTTGTACATGGTTTCTTGGCTTACAGGAAACCATTTGGCTTGTCACTCAATGTAAAGCCAGCTGTAAAGGAAAGAAAAGCAGTAAGAAGTGACAGGAAAGATGGAAGAAATAGGAAGAGAGGAGGGCAGGCATAGACAAAGAATGATAAAGGGTAAGCAAGATGTAGGCAGCACTACATCAAGTGAGTGGATGATAGTCACCACCACCTACCACTACATAATTAGTGCAGATTTAAAGATAGTTTTATTGTAGCATAAAAAAAAAAATTGGAAATTGGCTGTCAAGATTTGGTAATGTGTACTGTATTGTAAATGAGTTTTCATTCCTGTAGAACGGATTGACTTTATCGGATACGTTTATGTGAAGGTATAGAACGTGGTGAATAGTATTGGGGTATCAGATAGAGCCAGGATTCGGGGGGCTTGAATGATGAGTGAATGGAAGCATGCCCCATTGGATTGGGCAAATTTGGGCTGTCTGGACATTGCTACTCCTCATCCTGCCCTAGGGTGGGAAAGGAGGTCCTGATGATGATGATGAGGAGGAGGAGGAGAAGGAGGAGGAGGATAGAATAGTAATGAGAAGTTGCACAGTTTGTCGCATAACACAAGCACTGTGGCCACCCTGGATGCTGGTACCTTCAGCTGGATGTGGGTCTTCCAGTCTGCCTGCACGTTTTCCTTTAAAGTGTGTGTGTGTGTGTGTGTGTGTGTGTGTGTGTGTGTGTGTGTGTGTGTGTGTGTGTGTTCTTACCTAATTGTATCTTTACAGGAATGAGTGAAGCTCGTACTGTCCCGTGTATTAAACCATTTTTATCATACATATCATTAAATCTGTGAATAGTTTTGGCACACACTATTTCATTCGGTAGCACATTCCACTGAACAATTGCCCTATTTGGGAAACAGAATTTCCTCGCATCTTTATTGCCTCTCTTTTTATGTATTTTTTTTTTTTTGTGGTGTCCTCTTGCTGATGCTTCCCCATAGGTTATCAATTCATTTGTCTATTTTCTCATTCCCTGATAAGTATTTATATTGCATAATCATGTCTCCTCTTTTCCTGCTGTCCTGTAGTGTTGGTAGATTCAGTTTTTCTACTCTGTCTTCATAGCTTAGCTCCCTTTAGCTTGGTACCTATCTTGTAGCTGCCCTTTGTACTTTTTCAATCATATCTATGTGTTTTTTGAGATGAGGATTGCAGACTAGTGATGCTCCAGGGTTGGTCTGATGAATGATGTTATCATCTTAGCATGTCTTCATTTATGTATGTGAATGCTATTCTCAAATTTGCAAGCAGTGTATATAAGTTACGTACCTTCTCACTGATGTGGTCATCTGGAGATAGTCTGTTGTTGATAATCACTCCTAGGTCCTTCTCCCTTTCTGATATGTGTAGGGTTGATCTTCCTAACTTATAATCCCAATCTGGTTTTTTCTCACTTTTACCAAACTTAATTACACGACACTTGTCCACGTTAAATTCCATTTGTCGTGTATTGCTTCTTTGTGTGTGTGTGTGTGTGTGTGTGTTCTTACCTAATTGTTCTTACCTAATTGTATCTTTACAGGAATGAGTCAAGCTCGTATTGTCCCGTGTCTTAGACCATATTTATCGTACATATCCTTAAATTTGTGAATTGTTTTGGCACACACTATTTCATTCGGTAGTGCATTCCATTGATCATTTGCTCTGTTTGGGAAACTGAATTTCCTTACGTCTTTATCACCTCTCTTCTTATGCAGTTTTTTGCAGTGTCCTCTTGCTGATGCTTCTCCATATGTTAAGTAATCATTTATGTCTATTTTCTCCTTTCCTGATATGCACTTATATAGCATTATCATGTCACCTCTTTTCCTTGTCTCCTGTAGTGTTGGTAGATTCAGTTTATTTAGTCTTTCTTCGTAGCTTAGGTCCCTTAAGCTTGGTATCCATCTTGTAGCGGCCCTTTGAACTTTTTCAATCTTGTCTATATGCTTTTTGAGATGAGGACTCCAGACTATTGATGCATATTCCAGGGTTGGTCTAATGAATGATGTTATTATCCTTCTTAGCATGTCTTCATTTATGTATGTGAATGCTATTCTCATATTTGCAAGCAGTGTATACATGTTCCGTACCTTCACGCTGATGTGGTCAGCCGGAGATAGTCTGTCATTGATAATCACACCTAGGTCTTTCTCTCTTTCTGATGTGTATAGGGTTTTATTTCCTAACTTATAATCCCAATCAGGTCTTTTTCCACTTTTACCAAACTTGATTACATGACACTTGTCCACATTGAATTCCATTTGCCATGTACTACTCCATTCATGAAGTTTATTTAATTCTTCTTGTAGCTCCCTACAAGAGTCTGTGCTAGTAATTCTCTTTTGTATTTTTGCATCATCTGCAAACATATTCAGATAGCTCTCATTTCCAGTGTTACTGTTTATATCATTTATGTACAGTACACTAGAAACATGATTAGTGCCAGCACCGAACCCTGTGGTACTCCACTAGTCACTTCTTTCCATGATGAGTAGTTTCCTCTTAGTACTGTCCTCATTTCTCTTTTTATGAGAAAGTCTTGCATCCAACAAAACAGTTTGCCTCGAATTCCTCCTTGATGGTACAGCTTCCATAAAAGTCTTTGGTGTGGTACTGTGTCGAAAGCTTTCTTGAAATCTAAATAGATACTGTCCACCCATCCTTCCCTTTCCTGTATTGTGTTTGTTACTCTGTCATAGTAGCTCAACAGATTAGTAACGCATGATTTTCCTTTTCTGAAGCCAAACTGTCTTTCTGTTATACTGTGTTCTTCTAGATGATTTACCCAAGCTTTTCTTATAAGTTTTTCTAATACCTTGCTTACAACACTGGTCAGTGATACTGGTCGGTAGTTGAGAGGATTTTGTCTATTTCCTTTCTTGAATAAGGGGACTATATTTGCTTTTTTTCCAAATATCAGGTAGTTTCCCTTGACTCAAGGATTTCTTGAAAATTAAAAATAATGGTTTACTTAACTCCTTTGCACATTCTCGTAACACCCAACATGAAATTTCATCAGGACCACTTGCTTTTCCTCTGTCTAATCTACTTAACTCCTCCTGTATTACTTTTTCTGCTATTTGTATATCTGGTAGTATGTGTGGACATGCGTGTTCCACATATTCCCTCTCAAAATTTTTTTTCTTCTGTAAAAACTAATTGGAAATAATTATTTAGTGCTTCACAAATATCTTTCTCTTGTGTATAAGTGATTCCCTCGTCCGTGATGGATTGTATTATATCTTTTACTTTGGTTAAGCTTCTGATATAGCTGTAAAACAGCTTTGGTTGATCACTACTTTTATTTATTATATCCTCCTCAAACTGTTTTTGGGCTTCCCTCCTTATTCTTGTATAGTCGTTTCTTGCCTGTTTGTAATTATTATACGCCCTTTCACTATGGTGTCTTCTGTATCTATTCCACAACAAATCTCTTCTTTCTTTTGATTTTTTACATTCTGTATTGAACCATTTCTGTATTTTCTTATCTGCTTCTTTGTGCTGTGGGATGTACTTCTGGACTCTTATTTCATAAAATTCACAAAATTTTTTATATACAGCTTTTAATCTTGTCCTCTAAGCTCATTTTCCCAATCAACTTCTAAGAAATACTTCTTTAGGTCTTGATAATTTCCCTTTTTATAGTTTAGTCCCTTTTTGTAACTGTCATTGCTGTTTACTATGTCATATGCTATCCTGAAGTTATAATTTAGTACTGCATGATCGCTTTTGCCGAGTGGAGGGTGATATATTAAACTGTCAATGTCATTTTCTTGCCTACAGTAGTGCACCAACTTTCGCTACAGCAGGATTCGCGGAATCCACTTTCGCGGCATGCACCAAATATTCCCTAACTTCCACTTTCGCTTGAAAAAAAATCGATTTTCGCGCACAAATTTTGGGTTTGGGACAATATTTTGAACTTTGAATTTCCTGCACCGCCCGCCCGCAACCCACCGCCATCTTGAATGACGTCATGTCAACACTCTGTCCACCCATTCCCGCCATTGTGTACGAGCGTGCTAGCTCCATTGTGTTGGATTCTCACGGTTCAGTGGCCTATACTATACCTGGTAGTGTGGGGAAAGGGCCTGGTGGTGTGGGGGGAGGGCCGGGAGGCAGTGGTGGTGATAAAAAGTGGCCGGGACATTCAAAGTCGGGAGGAAACGCCTCGGATACTTACCCCCAACATCCATTAAACACCTCAACCTGGTCTCTGTGGTATGTTTCTCCTCATATAATGTGTACTGTACAGTTTTTATTGTTTGTATCTCACAATGCAATGTACAATAGTGATTTGATGTACTGTATTGCAAGTGAAAATGAAAATCTGATGTTACTTTAGGATAACCGGGAACCAATTAGCCTTTTTGCCATAAAGACAATGCCCCAATTTTCGCTAATTCCACTTTCGCGCATTATTTTTGGACCCAATTAGGCGCGAAAATTGGTGCCCCACTGTAGTAAATATTAGATCTAGCACTGAAGGTACATCAAGTCCTCTTTTTCTAGTGGTTTCCCTCACATGTTGCGTTAAGAAAAACTCTTGTACGAGATCCAGGAGCTTTTGGTCCCAACAGCTTTCTTGGCTATTTATATCTAGAGTATTCCAATTTATATTTGTATTGAAATCCCCAGTTAGTATAATTTTTTCCGATTTCTCTTCCATTTTATGTAGCAAGGATCTTATACTCTGAATTGTACTCTCTGCCAGGTCCTCATATTCGTCTCTTTCCCATGTGTTTGATCTGGGTGGCATATACAAATTGGCTACAATTACTTTGCCTTCAGATGTGTCGATCTCTACTGCAATCAGTTCTACTTGTGATGGTATATCTAGGTTTATTTCCTTGACTTTTAGATTTTTCTTAGTTAATATTATAATTCCTCCTCCTTTTTTTTAAGTTTCTGTCTCTTCTCCATATATTGTATTCCTCTAAGTTTAGTATGTCATTGGATATCCTTGGTGTTAATTTTGTCTCAGTTAGGCATATTATTTGTGGTTCATTTTCTCTGACATAATCATTCATCTCTAGTAATTTAGATACCATTCCATCCACATTTGAGTACATCAACTTTATCATCTTGTTTATATACTTGTCATAACATGGTTCTACTAACTTCCTCCTTTTTCTTCCATCCTGTTTGTGTACCACTTTCGTACCTGCAATCCTATTACTTTGTAAAAAAAAATTCTTCTTGTCCTCTTCTGATCTTCCCTCATTTTTTGTTTTTGCTTCCTCTCTTTTCTCTTTCAGTAATTCCAGTTCCTCTTGTGTTAGGCATCTTTTTATCCATACATTTTTGAACTCCTCTTTTTCCATAAGATTCTTTGCATTTTTTAGTATCTCTTCCACAGTGTTTACACTCTGGAAAGTCACTTTTAGAGGTCTTGTCTTGCTTTTCTCGTATTTCCCTAACCTTTTGTGTTCCTCTATGTCTTTACTACAGATTTCCTCTGATACTTCTTTCAGTAAGCTCATTACATTTGCCATCTCCTTTTTGTCTCTAGTGATTTTGTTTTTAATTTCTTCCTCTTCTATACCAGTGATTACTATTGATTTATTTATTTCTACTGAATCTCTGACTAAATTTGGATTGTTTTGGATTATTCTTTTCACTTCCTTTTTAATGTTTTTTTCCTCCACCCTTGTTTCTAAGTCTTTCTTTACTTTCACCATTTCAGCATACGTGGTTTCTACATCATTTTTGTAGCTTTGCACAGCTTCATTCACCTGTGTTATCTTCTCCTCAATATCACTGCTCTGGTCCATAAGACTGCTTGCTTGTCTAATTGTCTCTGTGTCATTTTTTAACTCTTCCATAACACTCTCTTGATAAACTACTGTACTTCCCATTTCACTCACTTTCTTCCTAAGCGTATTCAATTCCACTGTTAGTTCACTGATGGTTGTGTCTTTCTTATTGGCCTCCCTTCCCAGTTTTTCTATCTCTTCCTTTTGCAAGTGCATTTGCTTCTTTATTTCATCAATTTCATTTTTGAAAGCCATTTCTAGTTTGTGTACACGTTCGACCAGTCTATTGTGAGTCTCCACTTCAATCAGTTCTTGGTAGAAATCATCATTTTGCTTTTTACTTTTATCCCTTTTCTTTTCCAAATTTGTTTTACTGAAGTATGTATACATTTTGTAATACTAAATGAAGAGTATGTACTTACACTTTCCGCGTGTTGCCGTAGTATAAACAAACCCAGCTGACTCAACGCATCGTGGTTCTTTGTTGTTTCAACCAGTCTTATTTAAACTTATTATTTCTTTTCCTTTTAATAATGAAAAATCATTTAGTCTAATCTGGTACAGAGCTTGACTCATTCAAAGATACTTATTTAGGTAATGCCTCTGGCCGTGTTGAGCTGGTATGGAGCCCCGGTAAAGGACGTCTTCCTCCGACGATGCCGTGTGTGTGTGTGTGTGTGTGTAAGGAGGAAGCAACCAGAGGTCAATGACTATCCATGTTGTAGGAATACCCCTGTTCCGTTGGCTGAAAACTATGTAGTATTAACTCAGAATTTTCCACCCACAGAAGTTGTCCAGGCCCCTGGATCTGTGGCCCAAGAAGACCCGTGCCATCTGATGCAGCCTGACAGTGGCAGATGAAGTGCCTCACACCCAAGATATCAAGAGGCGAATTTCCCACCCCGAAGGTATGCCGTCAAGGTATAAATAAACATCGGAATGTTTATTTTTTAACCCCCACTGAACTGTATTTTATTCTCCCTGAAGAGTTAGATGACTGCAACTGTGTGAGAATGTTAGGTGTCTGAGCAATTGTGAGAATGTTAGATGACTGCAGTTGTGTAAGAATGGTAGGGAATGTTTAATTATGTGTCTCTTGTCATTTTTCATCCCACAGTGAAAACTAAATTATCCATCATGTGAAACATAAGTTTTAGTACCCAGGGTCATACCACAAGTGGCTTTTGTGGACTTAACACATCTCTGTGATTCATTCTCATTGCATCTCGATATCCTCTTGTATGTAACTAATAATGAAGACAATGATGCAGGGAAATATGAGTTGCAAAAAGGAAGCTAAATCACTAACAAAAAGGAGCTACAGTGCCTGCCATACAACTTATAATGTGGCCTCTTGTAGGTTGGGCCATTCACTCGTGTGATAGTTTTCTTTGCTATTTACTCTTACACTTATAGACTAGTCACTTACAGGAGCAGCCTACCATGGACTAACCTACCATAAGTTTTCCTTCATATGCTTCTTGTTTTTCCAATATCTTGCAGTTATCTTTTCATGTTTTTTGTTTTGTTCTGCCAGTCTTCGCAGTTAACCTTGCATGTTCATAGTTATGTTCTTTGTTCTTCCAGGTTTTTGCAGCTACACTTCCATGTTCTTTATGTTCTGTCTGTCAATGTCATATTCTGTGTTTATGTGCATTTTCTGCCTCCTCCTTCTGTTATGTTCTTTATGTGCTTTGTTCTGCAGGTTTATGTGCTTTTGTCTGCCACCCTTCTTCATTTATCCTCGGTTATGTTCTTCTCTTGACTCAGTACTTAGCCAGTTCTTTAAATCATGGCCTGTAGTCTCGTCAACTAAGGCAGCTCCCTAACACCTCTTCCCAAGCAGTTTAATTTTTTATATATTTTTAAAAATAACTGAACAGAGGAAGGAATAACAAATGAATAAAAAAAAAATAATAATCCATACACCAGATTACTGGTGTCCTTTATTCATAAAATGTCTAACAGTTGGACCTGAACAGCTGTAGGTTGAAGTTTGGAGGGAAACAACTCTGGGGAAGTGAGTTCCACAGAGATGCAGTTCGGGGAGTGAAAGAATTCTGATAGGCTGAAGTTCTGCAATATGGCTGAGTCTCATTCCAGTCATGAGCACTGCCAGATGCTTATTACCCCTTGCTATCATCTTGTATATTATTTAAATAATTCAAATATCACCATACTCTTACTAAAAAATGTACAAAATCCTATTAACCAGCTGTATCCAAAAATAAATAGCTAAGGGCTAGGGAGCTTGCTTAATTGAGAATACAAGCCAGGTGTACAGTACCATGGCTCACCTCAGTTTGGGGATTCTTTCAGAAAAAAGATGGCATCATTTGACTTGAGTGTTTGATTAAATCCCTCAGTATATAGCTTCATGTATTGTTTTCACATCACTCAGCTAGATATGAACTCAGGGGACTGGTGGTCAGCCTCCACTGAAAGGAGGATGGTGATCTGCTGCCAATATGCTCCTGTAGACAAGAAAGCAGGGAAAAGATAATAGATCAGGTAAATGAGAGCCTTCGTTAGTTGTGGGCAATGGTGTTTAGCATAGGAGGCAGTCCAGCACCAGAGTCCTAGTGATGGGTTTTGCTGACCTCCCTCAACTCTTTTTCTTTCTCTTACTGATGTATGAATGGTGGAAGTTTGTGACTATAAACAGGAGAACGTTGATATATGCAGAAATAAACTGGTAAGGAACGGTGCTTGGGTGTCTCCCCAGCCAGTGGGAATATGACTTATTCTTTTACTTAGTCACACTTGTGTAGGAGCTGCCTAGCATGGGCCAACTGGTAATATAGTACTGGTATTTCTTTGGTGGGTGATGGAAGGTTGGAAAAACTACAAAATACTGTACTGTAATATGGGGGCGCGGTAGCACAGTGGTAGCACGCTGGACTTGTAATCGGGGGATTGCAAGTTCGAGCCTCGCCCGGGCTGCCGTGCCGGGAGGGGTAGCTCCCTCCTGTAACCCTAGCGGGGCTATATAGTCCAATACAGGGCTTAGCTCGGGGGAACTCCATTTCTCCCATTTTTGTACTGTAATATAAAGGTGGAACCAGCAAAGGATTGAGGTATGTGAATGTGGAGGTAATTGGAGTGAGGTAAGTTGCCTAAAGAATTTAATAATGCTGATCCAAGAGTAGCCCCATACAGCAAGAGAATTGGGCACTACTTGAAAAGTATAACTAAAGAAGGTTTAAGGTGTTGCAAACCCCGTATATATGAAGACCTGTCAGAAGCTGCCAAAATAATAAAACCAGTAGAGGACATGCCAGTACAGGTAAGAGGAGGGAAGGAGACTGGTTAAAAGGAGGAGGAGGTTGAGAGATGGCAGAAGGGGCAGAAAAGAAATGTATTAATGAAAAAGAAAAAAAGAAAGGAGGAGGAAAAATGGGAGGTGAAGGAGCAGAAAAGGAATGCATTAATGGAAAAAAAAAAAAAAAGGAATGGAAAGGAAAGATGAGAGGAGAAGGGGCAGAAAAAGAATGCATTAATAGAAAAAGGGGGGAAAGGAAAGATGCAAGAAGGGGCAGGAAAGGAAATGTCTGATGAAGAGTAGGAGAAAAGGAAGACAGAGCACTTAATTCCTTTTCCATTTCCTCCTTTCCTCCTCGTCTTCCTCTTCCTTCTCTTCCTCACTTCCCTCTTCCTTTTCTTTCTTTATCCCTTCTTCCCCTTCCCCCTCTTCTTTTCCCCTTCTTCCTCTTCCTCTACGTTCTCTTCTTCGTCTGCCCTTACTTCCTTTTCCTTCCTTTTCTCTTCCTCTTCCCCTTCTTCCTATACCTCTTGCTCTTCTTCCTCATTCCTCCCCCACTTCCTCCTCCTCTTGTTCTTACTCCTCCTTCCTCCTCCTCTTCTTCACCTTCTTTTCTTCCTCCTCTTTCTATTCTTCTTGAAATGCACGCTACCGCTGCCAGACCCTCCACCCCACTACGGAGCTGCAGTCCCACCCCCACCCCAGGAGGACACCACAGTGGGCCGGGTGAGCGCGACGCTGGCCCAGAGTGAGACGGGCTCAGGTGCGCCCCAACCTTGTGTCCCTCTTCCCCTCAACCTGCCCAACCACGACATCGCAGGGATGCGAGACTACTTCTCTGCTGAACCAGCCCTTGTCAGGATCGGGGTGGGACTGCTCCAGAATCAGTTTCAGGCAGCACCGTGGTAATGGCCACAGGACGTACTGGGGAGGGAACGGCCACTGTACATCCCACAGCTGCTTCCCCCTGCAGCACCATGACGACGGCCACTGTATGCGTCAGGGAAGGTATGGCCACAGTACGTCCTTCTGCTGCAGCCACATCTGGAGCCCGCATTAATGTGACGGCCACTGTACACACACCGACAGGCAAAAGTAGGAGGAGTGGAACTGCAACAACGGCCACTGTACGCGTCAGGGAGGGAACAGCCACTGTATGTCCCTCATCCACCTCCTCCTCCTCCTACGGGGGTAGCACTGCGGTAACAGCCACAGGACGTACCGGGGAGGGAACGGCCACTATACGTCCCTCATCTGCCTCTTCCTTCTCCAGGAGCAGCACCGTGGTGACAGCCACTGTATGGGCTGGGGAAGGAACGGCCACTCTACGTCCTTCTGCTGCTATCCAAAGGCCTGTGTGTCAGGACTCCATATTGCATCAGTCTCTCCAGAGGCGTGGGTTCGTATCCCACTTCTGCCACCATTTATTGTTGGAACTTCGTACCCACCATTTATATTTATGTAACACTTTAGTCTTGTAATAGGTAAGTCTTAAGTTTTGGTTAAAGTTATTTTGGTAGTTGACGAGCAGGAGGAGTTAAAGATGAATACAGGGAGTTGATCTTGATTTATTATCTTCAAAGAAAGTCTAAGTTGAGCAGAATATGTATTACACAGGGACTTAATTTACTAAGTCTAGTCAGACCCCTCTTCTTATCTGATCTCTCCACTACCTGCCGGTTCTATGCCTTGCCCTGTTCTGAGCCATGATTCCTACATTCTCATTTAGCAAGAAGATAAAAGAGGACAGACTCAACCAATTGCATTTGCCAGCAGACAAAAAAAAGGTGCAGAGAAAAATTATTGCACTACAGACTTAGAGGCACTTGCAGTGGTTTTTGCATTACGAAAGTTTTGAGATTTGGTATATGGTTACGAAATACACTTATTCACCGACCATAAACCGCTAGTGGGTATGTTTAAAGAAAAACTCTGGGAGGAGAGCAAGATGGAAACGTACAGTCGAAAACTACAATGTACATATTATATACAAGGCAAAATGAATCTAGTAGCCGACGCATTATCCAGGAACCCGGAAACAATTCAGGTCATGGCATTAGATCTCAAAAGAGATCCCAAACCACGATGAAATCGCAAAAGCACAAAGACTTGATCCAACATGGTCTAAAGTTGTATACAAGTTAGAAAGTGGAGATGACATACAATTACCCAAACTACATGTACCACTAGAACAATTCAAAATAATCAATAATACTTTATACAAGATCAACCCAGAACAACCAAAACGCCGAAGAAATACTAACCAATTGGTAGTACCTAATGACATGATACCCCAAGTATTACGAACGATACACGATAGTCCGCATGCAGGACATCCTGGAAAGGATAGGACATTCAAACAAGCCCAGTTGTTTTATTACTGTCCATCATTATGAAAAGATATAAATAATCATATAGACAGATGCGAATCATGTGCAAAACACAAAGGATACCCAATTTCACCTGTACCTTTGGGTAATTACCCTATTCCATATCAACCATGGGATATTGTTGCAGCTGATTTACTCCAGATGCCATTATCATACAATAATAACCAATACCTATTCGTAGCAACGGATCATTTTTCCCGTTATGTAATTTTAGCTCCAATTAAAGATAAAAATACAGAGACAATAGCAAAGGCAATAATAGATAATGTAATATGTCGCTTTACTACCCCAAAAGTACTAATAAGTGATAATGGAGGAGAATTTAATTCTGATATCTTACAAGAAATATGTAAACAATACAATATCAAAAAGGTTAATGTTTTAGTGTATCATCCAGCATCCAATGGGTTAGTAGTGAGACAAAACTAAAAAGTTTTAGATGTACTACGACATATTCGCAATGAAAATTATGCAAGCTGGGATGATTGGATTCCCAGAGTACTGTAGAAGCCTCAATTAATGGATCTATAAATAAATCTATAGGAGACACACCACATTTCATTATATATGGGAGAGATAAAAAACTACCATATGAGATTCTAGATCAAAATCTACCCATATACAACTACGATGATTAAACTCCGTTTACGTGAATTCCAGGACGTGAATAAAAGAGTAAAAAAACAATTAACAATATCCAAGGAAGAAATGACAGAGGCATTGAATAAAAAGGCAAGAGACTTACCTATCACCTTAGGAGACATTGTTTATGGTATCATTCATACGAGAGACAATAAATTATCCCCGACATTTGAAGGCACATACAGAGTAATTAACATAAAAACAAACAAAGTTTTAATTAGGTCACTGTCAAGTGGCGAAGAGAAACAAGTTCATATTGACCATTTAAAACGAATTTCAAGGAATTATCCAATAATTATACAACCCAGGATACCACCGAACAACCAAACATAACACATGAAACCAATCAAGAAAACAACAATAATTACAAAAATAAAGTAAGGTCGTATACCAAACAATCAAACATAGGTGCAAGTGTTCCAATCAAATCTACAGTACATCATTTAGATGATTTAAATATTGATTTAAACTCCTACTATAAATGAAATAACAATCAAGTTATTGTTCTACGTTAGTCAACTGTAATGCACATCATCACTATCATCGACTACAGCACGACCATATTAGGAAATTAATAGATTTTTTTTTGTCGGTAGGTAACGATGAAGGGACTTGAAATACCCGCCGCCGCCGGGCCACTCACCCCGCCACCCCCCACCCCACCACCGAGCCACCACCACACCACCACCCCAGGAGGACAACATGGAGGGGTTAGTGACCCACGACAAGAGGGTCACCAGGACACCTATTCCCAGAGCCCCTCTTCCCCGCAACCGTCACAACACCAGGTGAGCGGCAAAAGGCAACGACCCTGCCGGCAGGGCAACCCTCAGCAGGTTCGGGGTGGGGCTGATCCAGAGTCAGTCCCAGGCAACACCGCGGTACGGCCACCGTACGTACCGGGGAAGGAGCAGCCACTGTACGCCCTTCAATTGTTTCCCCCTGTGACACTGCCATCACGGCCACTGTACGTGAAGGGGGAGGGAGCGGCCACCATACGCCCCTCAGTCACAGCCACCTCTGGGGACGGCCTCGGGGCATTAGTTATTGAACGCGCCCCGACTGGCAGAGAAAGAAATAGTGGAACCACGTTCACGGCCACCGTACGTGACGGGGAGGGAGTGGCCACCGTACGCCCCTCATCCACTATTACCTCCTACGGGAGTAATGCCTCCGTCACTTCCCAAAGGGCAGGCAGGCCCACGGCTATGGCCTTAGTGCGTGCAAGGGTAAGCAGACCCTCGGCTACGGCCTCAGCACGTACCGGAGAGGGCGCTGCCTCTGTGCACCCCTCTCCTGCCTTTTCCTCCTGGGAGGGCAACACCGCGTTCACGGCCACCGTATGTGACGGGGAAGGAGCGGCCACCATACGCCCTTCAGCTGCGAGCCCTAGGAGTCATGGAACCGTGTTCACGGCCACCATACGTGACGGGGAGTGCGTGGCCACCGTACACCACTCATTCGTCACTCCGAAGGCTCTTCCGGAGCAGGAGGTCCCTTGCGCGGCCAACCCCTTTCCTCTCTGCTGCGTGGGATGCCCTTTGTCTCCCCAACGGAGCGATTCCCCAGAGGTGCTGGCGGAATGGTGGTGTGGCCCAGTCCAAACCCTACCACTTACCCCTGGGAGGTCCTTGTCCCTGACGGACACCCGACGGAGGCGACGCCGCAGTCCAACCCTGACGGCGCTCCTTCCTGCAGGCAGCCGCAGCCCCCAGGCCCAGACCACCCAGGCTCTCTCTCTCCTAGGAGCCAGAGGCACAAGGCCCGCCTCCTGCAGCTGTTTGTCCCCAGTCCCGAGGGCCACCCCACAGGTCGAGGCCCCCAGACTGGAGGGCCTCCCTGCACCCCATCGACGCGGCCCCAGTGTGAGGGCCGCCTCTCAGGTCGAGGCCCCCAGAGTGAAGGGCCTCCCTGCACCTCGACGACGACTACCACCCGGGCAGTGACGCCCCTACGGACAGTGCGCTGCCCCCTTCAGGAGGGCTCCCCGTAGGGCCTCTCTCTCACACCCAGGACGCACAGCAAAGTGATACCCAAAGGAAATACGGGTACGTAGTGACATTGATACAGTGAACAAGCACCACAGTAGTGTATAATGAGAGAGAATAAAGTACGGCCTGAATGATAAGTGAATAACTATAGACCCATTCAGTGTACAGTGACCCGATACCTGGCAGAACAGAAAAGACCGTATACAGGAGGGCGTAAAGAAAACGTGGGTTATAGCAGGTGCGGGCGGGATTCATTAGAAACCTGTGATTCTGTGCTACTGGGACTATGTAACCCCCGCGAGTGACGCGACCTGCATTCTACCCACTTATGGTACTATTCGCTTCCCCCACTCCTGATCCTGTCCTCCCACAATGAAACAGACTCAGTGAATTAAACGCCAGCTCTGCCAAAGTGTATTATTCGGGTACTGTAATATCCATACTAAATATCCCTGTAAAAGTGAATAGCGACTTACTGTGTGTGACATTTTGTCTATTGTATTAAAGGCTAATTCTTTACTCCCTGTCTTTTACCAGTATCCAATATCTCTTTGTCTATATTGTCACGGTGTCCGAATTAAAGTAATAGATGTGTTAAGATGTAATGCCTGTCCTCTGTGGGTACTTTACTTCTGGTTCGGAAAGACCCGCTCAGTAGCTGGTGTTTTTAAGACGAGAAGTCGACTTAAAACACCCAGCATAACACTGGTGGCCAGCGGTGGTTCTGGATCCGAATAAAGCATGGAGGAACAATAAAATGAAACTTGCACAATGGCAGCCAAACCTCACATCCAATTGCCGAAATTCAACCCGGAGCAATATGACATAGATGTCTATTTGGATATGGTCAAACCCCTTTTAGATATTGGGTTCGACTCTGACAGAGAAAAGATAGCCGTCACTCTACTTAACCTGGGAAAAATAATCGTCACTGTCGCAACAAAAGTTGTCCCAGAACTAACATGGGAACAATTCGCCCACATTGTACAGCAGGCTGTCATGCCTTCTATGGGCAGAGTCGTCGCTCTCTCTCAGCTAGACGCTCTTGCCTACGACGGTAACTTGGACGACACTTTCGTCCAGGCACGGCGCCTCGGCACCGCCGCTTATCCCGACGCAACCAAAAATACTCGGGACTTGCACACCTTCAACGCCCTGCTGAGAATTCTCCCTAGCACAGTCAGGGAGCATTTCACCATTTACGATCCATCAGGGAATATGGATCAAGACCTACAACTCGTCTGACGCCTCCTCGCCGTCCGTCCCACACTGCAACCCATACACGCGGTAAGCAAATTCCCCACCACCAAAACTCCACCACCAAAGCTTGCACCACCACCCCACCCACCCACCACGGATCCGCCTCCAGCAATTCCCAGGGCGCACCCACAGAGAAGATGCCCCAGTCCCAGGGACCAGGGCAACCTCATCTCTATTAATCCCTGGGAATTCACGGCCTGCAGTCGCACCTGCCCCATACACGTTATTAGGGAACAACTCAAGGCAAACAGACACAGAGCCCTTACCCAGGGGCGCGGGAAGGTATCCTCTCTGAAGGAAGATGCCCAGGAAGACGACGCCCCACCCCCAGTCTACCCAGGACCAGACGACGAGGAGCACGATGACCACATCACCACTCAGCAGATGGATTTTTAGGCCCGCCCCCACACCTCCCCACGGTGGCGGGGGCCACCTCACATCTCTACCAACCCCCGGTCTATGACCAAATTCGCCTGAACGGGGTCAAGGCTAGATTACTGGTGGACACGGGAGCTGCCAGGTCATGCCTATACTCCCATTTCTACTCCCGTCATTCCTCCACTTTTGGACCCCTTCTCCCCACCTCAGCCAACCTCATAGACGCGGGGGATGGCCCCCTGCCTATCCGTGGGGATACCCGGGCCCTCCAGACCGACACCCATCAACAAGTCTCCACCACTCACCCCTTCATCATTTCTGACTCTACCTGCCGTCAGTATGATGGATACCTAGGGCTGGACCTCCTTCAGAAACTCCACACCAAGATCGACTGTCATCAACGCCGCCTTCACTTCAGTCCAACCCCCCTTCAGAAGCAAAAAAACAAAAGGAAACACAAACACAAACATACAACAAAACAACCCCAACACCAGCACCACCACCCACACACCCCACACACATGCACCCCCTCCCCTAACACTCACGTCCCCCAACGCCTCTGCACATGCAACACCACCCCAACCTCACCCAACACACCACTCCCCCACTCCCCCACCCCATCCACTCCACCACCTGTCCCACCTGCCTCCCCATCTTTTCCCGCCTCCATCACCTCCACCATCACCATCCTGCCCCATCACGAAGCTTGGGTGGAACTAAACAGACCCTCCGGTACCTCCGTCCTTTTTTCCCCATCCCTACCTACCGGACCACTCTCCTCCTGTCTAGCATCCCCCACCTTCCTCCCCCCTCAGGCCCAAGCAATCCGTATCACTAACCTCGCCACAATACCATTAACATTACATAGAGGACTCATCATTGGTGACACAGAGGAAGCCGAGCGATGCCACACACCACCTTCTCACCACCCAACTCTACCGAACCTACCCGCGCATCTATCCCCTTCCCAAACCAACAGCCTCCAACAATTACTCCTGGACTTCCAGGACCTATTCTCGTCTGGCCCAACTGACCTCGGCCACACCACTTACCTCAGTCACGAGATACATACGACCGGACCACCCATTTGCCAACCATCTCACCGCAAAAACCCAAAGCAGTGAGCAGAGGAAGACCGGCAGGTCCAGGACATGATTGATGCTGGCATTATTTCCAACTCCAGCCCATGGTCCTCTCCAGTCGTACTCGTGAGGAAAAAAGATGGAACCATGCGATTCTGCGTTGATTATCGCAAAGTAAATGATGTCACCATCAAGGACACCACACCCCTACCCAGAACTGACGACTCACTCGACTCCCTACATGGCTCCACTTGGTTCTCCACCCTCGACCTGCAATCGGGTTATTGGCAGGTTCCCGTCCACCCAGATGACAAGCAAAAGACCACTTTCTCGACCTCAAACGGGAAACACTACGAATTCAACGTCCTCCCATTTGGACTCTGCAATGCCCCAGCCACATTCTCCCGTCTGATGGAATCAGTGCTAAGCGGCTTAACCTGGGAAATCTGCCTGGCCTACCTAGATGACGTCATCGTTTTTAGCCACACCTGGGCCGACCACCTCCACCGCCTCAAACATGTGTTCCTACGTATTTGCCAGGCAGGCCTCAAGCTCAAGCCAACAAAATGCGTCCTAGCCAAACGATCCGTCTCCTTCCTAGGACACATGATCGGAGCCGAGGGCATCTTACCTGACCCCGACAAACTGCGCGCCATCGCCGAAATCCTCTTACCACAAGATGTCCACAAAACCCGGGCCTTCCTAGGCCTTACGTCTTACTACCGACGGTTCATAAAAGGGTTTGCAAACATAGCCAAACCACTACATGAACTGACAAAGAAGGGCGAACCATTTGTTTGGACCAAAACCAGAAAGACCGCATTCAACGACCTCAAATCCAAATTGATCTCAGCACCAGTAGTAGCTTTCCCAGACTACAACCTCCCTTTCCGTCTGTATACTGACGTTTCCCTTATAGCTATAGGGGCCGTCCTCGCGCAAGTACAAAACAGGCGCGAACATATCATCGCCTGCACCAGCCATACCCTGAACCAAGCCGAGCGAAACTACGCGGCCACCAAACGCGAGTGCCTTAGTATAATCTGGGCACTAGAGTACTTCCGTTCCTACATATCCAGCACCCACGTAATCATCACAGACCACCAATCACTACAATGGCTATGCCAGTCCAGTACTAACAACGCCCAACTCATTCGATGGCGGGAAGCTCTCGAAGAATTTGATTTTGAAATCTCATACCGCCCAGGCAAACTCCACACTAACGCCGACGCCCTCTCCCGTCTACCCATCAAAGCCATCCACCCAAAACCAGACTTGATTCAAATGTGGAAGGACAAGCAGCGCTCTACCTGGATCCTGCCACGTACATTCGCCAGGTTACACCTCCACGGCAAACACCTGTATGACTCAGACAGCCACATCGTCCTCGACCCCGCCTCGGCTCATGACGCTATGATACACCTCCATGCCAATAACGGCATCCACCTCGGCATCAAAAAGCTCTTACAAGCGTTCTCTGACATGTATTGGACAGCCAACCCATCCACCATCACTAAAAACATCATCCAAGCATGCCGCGCCTGTGCTTTAGGAAAGGACATCACGTGCACCCCCGGCCCATCAGGCAAATTAACTGCACAAAAACCGTGGCAGCTGCTTTCCCTCGACGTCATCAGCCCCCTCACACCAAAATCAGGGTACAAATATATCATCATGTTCGTCGATATCTACTCAAAATTTGTCATCGCTTGTCCTGCCAAAGATCATAATGCCACAGCAGTTGCCGACGCCCTGGTCCGCCACGTCTTCCCGTATTTCGGCATCCCACAAGCCCTACACTTGGATAATGCCCCTGAATTCACAGGAAAAATCTGGGAAGAACTAGCCAAAATATTTGGCTACCGAATCTCCCACTCTCCCCCCTACTGGCCCCAAGGTAACAGCGTATGCGAGAGGAGCCATTGATCCCTCCTCAATCAAGTCAGGACCAGAATCCTGCAGACAGGCAATGACGATTGGCCCGCCCACATCAAAATTGTTCAATGGGGGCTTAATACCTGCCCACGGGACGACGGCGTAACCCCACACGAGTGAGTATTCGGGGAATCCCCACTCCTCCTACCCCTCTGCCACCACCTACACCCTCCAACCCCCCTCTCCTCTACCGACCCCCTCCACCACCTTAAACGACGCCTCCACCACCTCCAATCCCAGCAGGACCTTACACCAGACTCCAGCCCCTACAAACCGGGCGACTCAGTAGCGGTTGCACACCTGCCCATCCCCACCAAGACTTTCCCCAGGTTTGATGGCCCCCTTCAAAATCATCAAAGTCCCTAACCCCTACCAGGTTGTCACAGACCACCATGGACTACCACGCACCTACTGAAATCGTCACGTGCGACCATTCCACCCCTCCAACAATGACCACCCTCACACCCACGCGCCCCGCACCTCTCCACGCACACCTGGCCCATCAGCATCTTCTCAGAATTACCCTCCCGACTCCTACTCCTACTCCTTCTCACCCCCACCCTCCGCATCCCCCACAAGCACGCCGCGTCTCACCTCACCCACCCCCACCACCCCAACCCTCCATGACAACACCAACCCCCAACCCCACAACCCCACCCCTGATCTACCCACACCTAACCCCACCTCTCTACCACCAGATCCTGCACCACCGCCATCACCGCCCATAACGCAACCTCCACCACACCAACTCAGCCGACCAACGCCCAACACCACCACGCCACCCTCACCCACCACCCATCACCCGCACAACCGCCAAGGCACCACCACGCCCACTGCACCACCCTCCATAGCAATCACCTCACCTCACAACCCCCAACATACCACCCCACCCACTACACCACCGCTCAACCCACCACGTGCAACCACTCCACCACGTGCACCCGCGGCCCACCCACCTCCACCCCCCTTACCCCACGACCATTCTCACTACACACGACACACCGCATCCCCTCCCGCTACCCCACCCGCCTCCGGCCATACCCCCTCACCACCACGTGCTCACCCACCTTCACCACCAACACCAACCCTCACCACCACCACCACCAGATCAGGACGCCTGTCACGACCACCCTCTAGATACACCCCAACCCCACCACCCACCACCCACAAAACCCCCTACTCACCACCTCAACCCACCCCAAACACCACCCCCAGCACCCTACACCTCCACCAGGCGAAATGGAATATCCCCAAATCCCAATTCCCCAAAGCCCAACGCTCCTCCCACCCACCCAGACCCCATAAAAACCCCACACTCCCCTCACTCGCCAGCATTCACCTCCTACCTCCGCACCACACACAACCACCCGAGATGAGCATTTACCGGATCCACTGGCAGCCCCATGACCGCGCACAGGATCCTCCGCCGGACAGACCGCCCATCCTCCCTCCAGCTTACTCTCCACCCACACTGAGAGCCGAACCCCACCACCCTCCACTGGACCAACTTCCTCTGACACCTCACCCCGGCCCACCAAACGTCCACCACAACGACATACCACCTCCAGCCATGGGGCCGTGACTTTTTCAAGACGGAGGGTGGTGAAATACCTGCCGCTGCCGGGCCACTCACCCCGCCACCCCCCACCCCACCACCGAGCCACCACCACACCACCACCCCAGGAGGACACCACGGCGGGGTTAGTGACCCAGGACAAGAGGGTCACCAGGACACCTATTCCCAGAGCCCCTCTTCCCCGCAACCGTCACAACACCAGGTGAGCGGCAAAAGGCAACGACCCTGCCGGCGGGGCAACCCTCAGCAGGTTCGGGGTGGGGCTGGTCCAGAGTCAGTCCCAGGCAACACCGCGGTACGGCCACCGTACACCCTTCAGTTGTTTCCCCCTGTGACACCGCCATCATGGCCAACAATACGTGAAGGGGGAGGGAGCGGCCACCGAACGCCCCTCAGTCACAGCCACCTCTGGGGACGGCCTTGGGGCGCCCCGACTGGCAGAGAGAGGAATAGTGGAACCGCGTTCACGGCCACCATACATGAAGGGAAGGGAGCGGCCACCGTACGCCCCTCATCCACTATTACCTCCTACGGGAGTAACGCCTCCGTTACTTCCCAAAGGGCAGGCAGGCCCACGGCTACGGCCTTAGAACGTGCAAGGGTAAGCAGACCCTCGGCTACGGCCTCAGCACGTACCGGAGAAGGCGCTGCCTCTGTGCACCCCTCTCCTGCCTTTTCCTCCTGTGGGGGCAACACCATGTTCACGGCCACCGTACGCCCTTCAGTTGCTTCCCAACAGGTGGGTAGGCCCACAGCTACGGCCTTAGTGCGTGAGAGGGTAAGTAGACCCTCGGCTACGGCCTCAGCACGTACTGGAAAGGGTGCTGCCCCTGTGCACCCCTCTGCTGCCTTTTCCTCCTGTGGGAGTAACACCGTGTTCACGGCCACCGTACGTGACGGGGAAGGAGCGGCCACCGTACGCCCTTCAGTTGCTTCCCAGCAGGTGGGCAGGCACACGGCTACGGCCTTAGTGAGTGACAGGGTAAGCAGACCCTCAGCCACGGCCTCAGCACGCACCGGAGAGGGCGCTGCCCCTGTGCACCCCTCTCCTTGCCTCTTCCTCCTTCAGGAGCAGCACCGCGTGCACGGCCACCGTACGTGACGGGAAAGGAGCGGCCACCGTACGCCCTTCAGCTGCGAGCCCTAGGAGTCACGGAATCGCGTTCACGGCCACCGTACGTGACGGGGAGGGCGTGGCCACCGTACACCCCTCATTCGTGACTCCGAAGGCTCTTCCGGAGCAGGAGGTCCCTTGCACGGCCGACCCCTTTCCTCTCGGCTGCGTGGGACGCCCTTTGTCTCCCCACCGGAGCGATTCCCCAGAGGTGCTGGCGGAGTGGTGGCGTGGTCCAGTCCAAACCCTACCACTTACCCCTGGGAGGTCCTTGTCCCTGATGGACACCCGACGGAGGCGACGCCGCAGTCCAACCCTGACAGCGCTCCTTCCTGCAGGCAGCTGCAGCCCCCAGACTCCCAGGTCTGGCCAGCAGCCCCTAGGCCCAGACCACCCAGGCTCTCTCTCTCCTAGGAGCCAGAGGCACCAGGCCCGCCTCCTGCAGCTGTTTGGCCCCAGTCCCGAGGGCAACCCCATAGCTCGAGGCTCCCAGACCGGAGGGCCTCCCTGCATCCCATCGACGTGGCCCCAGTGTGAGGGCCGCCTCTCAGGTCAAGGCCCCCAGAGTGAAGGGCCTCCCTGCACCTCGACGACAACTACCACCAGGACAGTGACGCCCCTACGGACAGTGCGCTGCCCCCTTCAGGAGGGCTCCCCATAGGGCCTCTCTCTCACACCCAGGACGCACAGCAAAGTGATACCCAAAGGAAATACGGGTATGTAGTGACACTGATACAGTGAACAATCACCACAGTAGTGTATAGTGAGAGAGAATAAAGGACGGCCCGAATGATAAGTGAATAACTATAGACCCATTCATTGTACAGTGACCCGATACCTGGCAGAACAGAAAAGACCGTAAACAGGAGGGCGTAAAGAAAACGTGGGTTATAGCAGGTGCGCACGGGGTTCATTAGAAACCTGTGATTCAGTGCTATCTATCTATCTATTGCCAGACGCCTCAATCTCGTTTGGGGTGGCCACAAACAAATCGCCTCCAAGTTGCCCTGTCCCCCGCCATTTCACTGCCCTGCTCCCTCTCTCATATACCTTTCCACCCCATCCCTCCATCTCATCCTCGGCCTCCCCCTCCCTCTTCCCCCCTCCACCTCACTCACATACACTCTCTTCGTCAGTCTTTCACCCTCCATCCTCTCCACATGGCCAAACCACCTCAGTGTGTTCCTCATAACGCTTCCTATCACATCCACATCAGCACCACAACGCTCCTTTATATTCTCTTTCGTCAGCCTGTCTCTCCATGTGACTCCACAGGCTCCTTTTAAATAACTCATTTCCACTGCTCTCACTCTTGACTTGTGTCCTTCCAACAACGTCCAAGCTTCACTTCCATACATTAGAGTTGGTATCACAATACTGTCGTGTAGTAACTTTTTCACTTCCATGCTCACTTCCCTGTTTCTTATCACTGCTTTCAAAGAACCAGCAACCTTTATTCCCTGCTGTACCCTTTCAAGCACTTCACCCTCCAAACCTCCATCCTTACTCATCACACTACCCAAGTACTTAAAAGTACTCACATTTTCCAATTCCTCACCATCCAACCTCGCTGTACATTCACTAACTTCACCTCTCTCAAAGACCATCACTTTACTCTTCCCTAAATTCACCTTTAGATTCCATTTCTTACACACTCTCCCAAACTCATCCACCAAGCCTTGCAGCTCCCCTTCGTCTTCACTCAACAACACAGTATCATCTGCAAACAACAGTACAGGGAGTTTCCAAACACTATCCTCTCTCACCAGGGACACTCCAACATCCACTACCCTACCTTGTACCTCTTTTATTACCCCATCCATGTACAGATTGAACAACCATGGAGACATGACACATCCCTGTTTCAACCCAACTTTCAAAGAGAAAAATTCACTTAGTTCACCATCCACATGCACTGCAGCCTTCGCACCATCGTACATACTCTTCACAGCATTCAACAACTTCCCATCTACTCCATATATTCTTAACACTTTCCACAATCCTTGTCTATCCACCCTGTCATATGCTTTCTCCAAATCCATGAAAGCCGCATAAAACTTCTTTCGCTTCTCTAGAAACTTTTCCACTAAAGATCTAAGAATGAATATCTGATCTACACAACCTCTTCCCTTCTTAAAGCCTCCCTGTTCTTCTCCAACTAATTTCTCTGTTCTTTCTCCAACTCTGTCAATAAGTATCCTACCATACACTTTTCCTATTATACTAAGAAGACAAATGCCCCTATGATTACCACACACTTCTTTTTCCCCTTTTCCTTTGTACAAGGGAATAATTATACCTGACTTCCAATCCTCCGGGACTCTACCTTCCTCCCAGGCCAATCTGCACATCTTCCACATCCATTCTACTACTATCTCTCCCCCATGCTTCAGCATTTCACCACACACTCCATCAATTCCTGGGGCTTTCCCCGATTTAACTTTCTTCATTGCTTCCAGAACTTCTATCCTACTGATTTCTTCCTGTCTTCTCACATCCCTCCTTCTTCCAGCCATTCCCCAGCCACTTATACTCACATTACTTCCATCCTCTACGTTCAACAATTCCTTAAAGTGTTCTCTCCATCTGCTCACTTTTTCTCCCTTCTCCACTAGTAATCTACCATTTTTATCTTTCACTCCCCTGCTAACTTCACTTCCACCCTGTCTTACTCTTTTCACCTCTTTCCAGAACATTTTCTTACAGTCCCTCCACTTTACACTCATATTCCTTCCAAATTCCTCATCCACTCTCTTCTTACTCTCTCTTACTAATCTTTTCACCTCTCTCTTTCTTTCTACATATAACTCTCTCTTCCACCTCTCAACTTCTTCCACGCCCCTATTTCTCATCCATTCATTGTATGCTTTCTTCTTTTGTGCCACAGCCTGTTTCACCTCTTCAGTCCACCACGCTGTTCCTTGCACCCCCCTCCGCCTTCTCTTCCTTCCACACACCACATCACATGCTGCACATATTTCTTCTGTAAATATCCTACACACACCTTCCACGTCTCCCATCTGCTCCAGTTCATATGTGCCTAATCGTTCCTCCACTTCTCTCTTATACTCTGCCTTTTTCTCATCCTCTTGTAACCTTTCCACTCTCCTTGCCACTACTCCTTCCTCTCGTCTTTCCCTTCTTCTATTCCTCCATCTTACTTGAAATCTAATTCTGGCCAGCACCAAGTAGTGGTCAGAAAGTCCACTCCCCCATCCTCTATAAACTCTTGCATCCATTACACATCTTCGCATCCTTTCATCAACACACACATAATCAACCATTGCCTTCCTTTCATTCAGTTCACCACCCACCCGTCTCATCACTCGCCATGTATACCTGTGGATCATTTTATGCCTGAAGAGGGTATTGGCTATCACCAACCCCCTCCCAGCACAAATGTCCACTAACGCACTCCCATTCTCATCTATCTCAGCAGGCACACCCCACTCACCAACTATTCCATCCACCTTCACATTCCCTACTTTACCATTCATATCACCGATCAAAAACACTCTCTCATTCCTTTCAAACTTTTCCATGAACACTTCTACATTTGTCCAGAACTCTTCTCTCACTCTTCTAGCACGATCTTGCATTGGCGCATACACACACACAGTCGCCCACATTTGTATTCCAACTTTCAACTTTACCCACACAATCCTAGACCCAACTGATCCATACTGTCTTATGCTCCTCTTCCATCTTTTACTCACAACTATATATACTCCTTCCTTTGCCCTCTCATTCTCATCTACTCCTGCACATATACCCTATCCATACTCCCATTTTCTCACACTTTCTCCTCTCCATTTTGTTTCAGATATTCCACATACATCCACTTTCGCACCCTCAAGCACCTGGACAATCTCTCTCTCTTTCACCTCATCATTCGCTCCCCTTACATTCCATGTTCCAATAATCATGTCCTTTGTCCGGTCCTTGGTCGTCATCGTTTGGTCAGTCCTTGTCCGAGGCTTATTGTTTGTTTTTTTAGTTAGTTTTTTTCCGGGGAGGGGCACTAACCCTCCGCGAACCCTTTTAGTCGCCTTTTACGACAAGCAGGGATACTGGGGTAGTATTCTTGAAAAACCCCCCTATCCCCAGGGGACTAAGTAACCCCCTCGAGTGATGCGACCCGCATTCTACCCACTTATGGTACTATTCGCTTCCCCCACTCCTGATCCCATCCTCCCACAGTGAAACAGACTCAGTGAATTAAACGCCAGCTCTGCCAAAGTGTATTATTCGGGTACTGTAATATCCATACTAAATATCCCTGTACAAGTGAATAGCGACTTACTGTGTGTGCCATTTTGTCTATTGTATTAAAGGCTAATTCTTTATTCCCTGTCTTTTATCAGTATCCAATATCTCTTTGTCTATATTGTCACGGTGTCCAAATTAAAGCAATAGATGTGTTAAGGTGTACTGCCTAGTTTTTATGTCCTGTTCCTCTGTGGGTGCTTTACTTCCGGTCCGGAAAGAGGACCCTGCTCAGTAGCTGGTGTTCTTAAGACGAGAAGTTGACTTAAAAACGCCCAGCATAACAGGACTTATGCTATGGATTCTCCTCTACATAGCAAGAGGATATGCTCACTTACACCCCCAACACATAGTACGGCAAGGATGCCTCATAGCTCCAACAGCCACGACATCAATCGTAAAAGATGTCATGAGTACTGAAATCAGTTTGGATTACTTATACGAATTACCTTCTTATCTAGAAAACATCACCAGACCAATGAGGACCCTGGACTTCATGATAGGAGGCTATGTTTCACAGGCACATAACACACAAGAAGTGGATGAAATGGTGAAGTTAGCGAAATGGAAGAGAAAATAGGCGAAGTCAACTATGCTCATCAAGATCCAAGATCTCCCATCTCCTGGAACGGAGGTATTGAGCACCATGATCAACATTACAAATACTCACCAAAAGCGCAGTTTGTTCGACCTGGGTGGTGCAGTTCTTGGGAACATCTTTGGATTGGCTACAGAGGAAGACCTTCAAGAAATAAACAACAAATTTAATAAAGTAGCTCAGGTACTAACATACCAAGATAAATTCATCGCAGGACATAACTAAGCAATGAAGACAATCGTGAAAAATCTGAACAAAGCAGAAAACATAGCTCTCAAAAGTGTAGATAAAATAAATGACATGGAAGGTAACATAACACTTTTCCAACACTTCTCCATCATCATGGAACACACTGACACAATTCTACTCCAATTAGACAACACTAGACTTTGTTACTGGGCATTTATGCAAGAAATTTCACATGCCGGTGATGGCAAGATCATAATTGACTTACTTCCAGTTCATGAGCTACGTCAGATAATTAGTCAAGGCATACAGAAACATAAATTGAAGCCTTTGTTCCGAAGTAGGGATTTCATGCAGTATTATCCATATTTAGAAGCAACACTAACACCAACATGAGTAGTAGTTCATGTACCATTCATAACTGACAACCTGCTCATGGTATACCAAATACACCTCTTCCCTTCTAAGAATATTAACACTTTGGTCATCATCAACATCAACACAGACACCAAATTCATCATGGTCTGTCACTTTCTCAAGCGAATCAACGATTGAACAAAAGTATCACACATCCTTACATGCTGTTCACCTTTGTCCAGCGTACATTTTCACGTTTCAGCCTACTGAAACAGTCCCTTGTGAAATGGCTGTCATAAGAAATCACAATATTCATAATCATTGCAACTTCACTTTTGCTCCAGATAAACTTGTGCACCATCAATGCATCGGACACTCACAGTTTTCTTATTTCACTCATAACACATCAGTTTACATAGTCTGTCCATATATACCACCATCTCATACTTGAGCATCAGGATTATACATAGCACCAGACTACTGTGCGGTATTTACACCATCCATGTCCACTTTATCCACCATCAATCACTGTGCCATCCTCAATCACACACACAAACATTTCCACCCACTACCTAATATGGACTTAAACATAAGCACAATTATTAAGTTGACTTCACCTAAGTTTGAAACTATGCAACTGATCAATGAAACAATTAAGCCCTGGGAAGATTTGAGTTTGAGTATGTTCAACCCATATTATGTGTATAGCCAAGCACCTACTGTCTTTATAATCTTCTGTATTGTGTTTACAGTAGTGCTGTTCGCAATGCACAGAATGCATGCAAGAAGTCCAAATTTGGAGTCAGTACTTAGTGGGGGTTGAGTAAGCATTCAAGTTAACCCCCCTGAATGAAGTGTAAATATTTTGTACACAGTATAGTATTGTTTTATAAAAAAAAAAAAAAAAAAAAAAAATGACGATAAAGAAGTATACCAGTATCATTATCTCTATATGAAATATTATTAACTCTTACCATAATCTTAACTTTGAACTATTTTTTTTTTTTTTTTGCATACACCTGTATGCATTTTACTGTTATACATACACATCTTACAAAATGTCATACAATAACCAATTAACCATATTGCATTTGTTCAATTATGTATACAACTTGTTTAAAATGTAATATTACTGGATCATTGGAATATTAACATGAATTTTATATCTATACAATATTATCATCAATGTTATGTATTAACAGATTAGCATATGTCAATGATGATTGCTGTCGGAGGACCGCCAGCTCGCATGACCGGGCGATGTCAGGACTCCATATTATAAATACAAATCATAATAGATAGCATGATGGATACATAGATAGATAGACAGAGCACCAGACAAGGTGTGGGAAAAGGAAATTAGCTTGCAACTCTTTAAGTGAAGGAATGCTGGACATGCACCGGAAGCTGTACGTACACACAGACATAGAGTGTTCTATAAGCTTCCATAACAGTACAGCCCACGTGACACAACCCCTGCTAAACGAGAATGTAGGAATCAGAGCTCAGAACGGGGCAAGTCATAGAACCAGCAGGTAGTGGCGATATCAAATAAGAAGAGGGGTCAGACTAGACTTAGTAAATTAAGTCCCTGTGTAATACATACGCTGCTCAACTTAGACTTTCTTTGAGGATAATAAATCAAGATCAACTCCCTCGGACGAGGACTGACCAAACGATGACGACCCAGGACCGGACAAAGGACTTGGTAATGAGTACATGGAATGTAAGAGGAGCGAATGATGAGGTGAAAGAGAGAGAGAGATTGTCCAGGTGCTTGAGGGTGTGAAAGTGGATGTATGTGGAATAACTGAAACAAAATGGAGAGGAGAAAGTGTGAGAGAATGGAAGTATGGATGGGGTATATGTGCAGGAGTAGATGAGAATGAGAGGGCAAAGGAAGGAGTGTGTATAGTTGTGAGTAAAAGATGGAAGAAGAGCATAAGACAGTATGGATCAGTTGGGTCAAGGATTGTGTGGGTAAAGTTGAAAGTTGGAATACAAATGTGGGCGATTGTGTGTGTGTATGCGCCAACGCAAGATCGTGTTAGAAGAGTGAGAGAAGAGTTCTGGACAAATGTGGAAATGTGCATGGAAAAGTTTGGAAGGAATGAGAGAGTGTTTTTGATTGGTGATATGCATGGTAAAGTTGGTAATGTGAAGGTGGATGGAATAGTTGGTGAGTGGGGTGTGCCTGCCGAGATAGATGAGAATGGGAGTGCGTTAATGGACATTTGTGCTGGGAGGGGGTTGGTGATAGCCAATACCCTCTTCAGGCATAAAATGATCCACAGGTATACATGGCGAGTGATGAGACGGGTGGGTGGTGAACTGAATGAAAGGAAGGCAATAATTGATTATGTGTGTGTGGATGAAAGGATGCGAAGATGTGTAAAGGATGCAAGAGTGTATAGAGGTTGGGGGAGTGGACTTTCTGACCACTACTTGGTGGTGGCCAGAATTAGGATGCAAGTGAGATGGAGGAATAGAAGAAGGGAAAGACGAGAGGAAGGAGTAGTTGCAAGGAGAGTGGAAGGTTACAAGAGGAAGAGAAAAAGGCAGAGTATAAGAGAGAAGTGGAGGAACGATTGGGCAAATATGAATTGGAGCAGATGGGAGACGTGGAAGGTGTGTGTAAGATATTTACAGAAGAAATATGTGCAGCATGTGATGGGGTGTGTGGAAGGAAGAGAAGGCGGAGGGGGGTGCAAGGAACAGAGTGGTGGACTGAAGAGGTGAAACAGGCTGTGGCACAAAAGAAGAAAGCATACAATGAATGGGTGAGAAATAGGGGCGTGGAAGAAGTTGAGAGGTGGAAGAGAGAGTAATATGTGGAAAGGAAGAGAGAGGTGAAAAGATTAGTAAGAGAGAGTAAGAAGAGAGTGGATGAGGAATTTGGAAGGAATTTGAGTGTAAAGTGGAGGGACTGTAAGAAAATGTTCTGGAGAGAAGTGAAAAGAGTAAGACAGGGTGGAAGTGAAGTTAGCAGGGGAGTGAAAGATAAAAATGGTAGATTACTAGTGGAGAAGGGAGAAAAAGTGAGCAGATGGAGAGAACACTTTAAGGAATTGTTGAACGTAGAGGATGGAAGTAATGCGAGTATAAGTGGCTGGGGAATGGCTGGTAGGAGGGAGGTGAGAAGACAGGAAGAAATCAGTAGGACAGAAGTTGTGGAAGCAATGAAGAAAGTTAAATCGGGGAAAGCCCCAGGAATTGATGGAGTGTGTGGTTAAATGCTGAAGCATGGGGGAGAGATAGTAGTAGAATGGATGTGGAAGATGTGCAGATTGGCCTGGGAGGAAGGTAGAGTCCCGGAGGATTGGAAGTCAGGTATAATTATTCCCTTGTACAAAGGAAAAGGGGAAAAAGAAGTGTGTGGTAATCATAGGGGCATTTGTCTTCTTAGTATAATAGGAAAAGTGTATGGTAGGATACTTATAGACAGAGTTAGAGAAAGAACAGAGAAATTAGTTGGAGAAGAACAGGGAGGCTTTAGGAAGGGAAGAGGTTGTGTAGATCAGATATTCATTCTTAGATCTTTAGTGGAAAAGTTTCTAGAGAAGGGAAAGAAGTTGTATGCGGCTTTCATGGATTTGGAGAAAGCATATGACAGGGTGGATAGACAAGGATTGTGGAAAGTGTTAAGAATATATGGAGTAGATGGGAAGTTGCTGAATGCTGTGAAGAGTATGTACGATGGTGCGAAGGCTGCAGTGCATGTGGATTGTGAACTAAGTGAATTTTTCTCTATGAAAGTTGGTTTGAAACAGGGATGTGTCATGTCTCCATGGTTGTTCAATCTGTACATGGATGGGGTAATAAAAGAGGTACAAGGTAGGGTAGTGGATGTTGGAGTGTCCCTGGTGAGAGAGGATAGTGTTTGGAAACTCCCTGTACTGTTGTTTGCAGATGATACTGTGTTGTTGAGTGAAGACGAAGGGGAGCTGCAAGGCTTGGTGGATGAGTTTGAGAGAGTGTGTAAGAAACGGAACCTAAAGGTGAATGTAGGGAAGAGTAAAGTGATGGTCTTTGAGAGAGGTGAAGTTAGTGAATGTACAGCGAAGTTAGATGGTGAGGAATTGGAAAATGTGAATACGTTTAAGTATTTGGGTAGTGTGATGAGTAAGGATGGAGGTTTGGAGGGTGAAGTGCTTGAAAGGGTACAGCAGGGAAGAAAGGTTGCTGGTTCCTTGAAAGCAGTGATAAGAAACAGGGAAGTGAGCATGGAAGTGAAAAAGTTACTTCATGACAGTATTGTGATACCAACTCTAACGTACGGAAGTGAAGCTTGGACATTGTTGGAAGGACACAAGTCAAGAGTGAGAGCAGTGGAAATGAGTTATTTAAGAGGAGCCTATGGAGTCACGTGGAGAGACAGGCTGACGAATGAGGATATAAAGGAGCGTTGTGGTGTGGATGTGGATGTGATAGGAAGCGTTATGAGGAACACACTGAGGTGGTTTGGCCATGTGGAGAGGATGGAGGGTGAAATACTGACGAAGAGAGTGTATGTGAGTGAGGTGGAGGGGGGAAGAGGGAGGGGGAGGCCGAGGATGAGATGGATGGATGGGGTGGAGAGGTATATGAGAGAGGGGGGTGTGAGTTGGGAGCAGGGCAGTGAAATGGCGGGGGACAGGGTGACTTGGAGGCAATTTGTTTGTGACCACCCCAAACGGGATTGAGGCGTCTGGCAATAGATAGATAGATAGAGCTCCCTGTATTCATCTTTAACTCCTCCTGCTCTTCAATTACCAAAATAACTTTAACCAAAACTCAAGACTTACCTGTTACAAGACTAAAGTGTTACATTTATATAAATGGTGGCTACGAAGTTCCAACATGTGGAACCGCGACGACGGCCACTGTACACGTCGTGGAAGGGACGGCCACTGTACGCCCTTCGTCCACAGTCCTGAGGGTTCTCCCGGAGAAGGTCCCTTGCGCGGCCCACTCTCCACCCGGCAGCCGTGCGGGACGCCCCTCTGTCTCTCCCTCCAGGTGTGGTTACCCGGAGGTGATCCCATTCCAGGAGTGGTGGTGAGGCCCGGTTGCTGAAGGCAGGATCCACGCCCTCCAGCCTGGTCCTGGACGACGCCGGGTCCTGACAGACGCCCCATGGACAAGGTGCCGCAGCCATCCCCTGATGGCGCCCTAACCTAGAGGCGACTGCAGTCCCAGGCCTCCCAGGCCAGTCCTCGGAACCCAGGGTGGGACCACCCTGGCTCCACTCACCGTCTGCCCCTCCGCTCAGTGTAAGAAGCGGCAGGCCAAACTCCTGACGCTGTTTGGCCCCAACCCCGAGGGCCCCTCACCATTTCGAGTCCCTGAAAACAGAGGGCCTCCCTGCACCCCGGACCAGAAACTCGCCTTATAGCAGTCCCATGCCTACTGCAGAAGAGCTCACCTGTAGGGCTCCCTCCGACTCCCGGGCGCCACCTTGACTAAGCCCAGACATCAGCAGACCTGTGACGACACAGTGAGATCCTAGTGTTGTATCAAAGACTTGGAAGTGACAGTGCCCGTATGTTCTACAGACAGTACGACAGGAACACCACCAATAAAAGTGTCTCTAACCTAAAGTACCCAGTATGCTGTGCCAGTGCCTAAGTTCCCAGGACTAGAACAATATACAAGTGTGTGGCGATACCTAAGTTCAGCAGACCAGTGTACTATACAAGGACTGAGGAGATAGGACTGTATGAACCATGTCACCATCCCTCTGTATTACTCTCCTGTACAATAACTCAGCTGTTATCACAGTGTCTATGTGATGTGACGTATTATTGTTAACTGGCCTGTCACTATACCCGTTCCACATCTTGTATACCATTGTATGTATATTGTAAGGGAAATTGGATTAAGGCAATATATGTGTTAAGGTGTCTTGTCAAGTTTTTATGCCGTTCCTTTGTAAGTGTTCTATTTCCGGTCTAGAAAGAGGACCCTGCTCAGTCGCTAGTGTCTTTAGGACAAGAAGTCGGCCTAAAAACACCCAGCATAACACTTCTTCCTCCTTCCTCTTCTGTCTTTGTTCTATTTTCGTCTTTGTTCTGTTTTATTTTTTTCCCTTTTCTTTCTGTCATCCATTTTCTCTTTCTCCTTTCTTCTATTTGCTTTTCTTCTTTCTTTCCCTTCTTGTTTCTTCCTCATTTCTTCGTCTCATTTCTTTTTTCTCCTTTCTTTCTTCCATTTCCTTTTTCTCTTTTCTTCCACTTCTTTTTTCTCTCCTTTCATTTCCTTTTTTCCCCTTTCTTCTTTCTTTCTCATCATTTCTTCCTTTCTTCCATTTCTTTTTTCTCCTTTCACCTTTATTCCATTTCTTTTTTCTCCTTTCACCTTTATTCCATTTCTTTTTTCTCCTTTCACCTTTATTCCATTTCTTTCTTCTTTTTTCTTGTTTATTTCTCCTTTCTGTCATTTCTTCTCTCCTTTCTCCTTTCTTTCTTCTTTCTCCCGCATTTCTTTTTTCTTGAATGAAGAATGAATGAATTTAAAGGTCTGCAACGTAAACAATGCCATAACGGGTGAAATTAAAAACAATTATGAATGAACATAACGTAAACGAGTGAGAAAACGTGAATGAGTGGCAACAAAATCTCTTTATTTGTTGCCTAAATCATTTCAAACTCACATTTAACTCATATCTGACGCATTTATATATGTCTTACCACATCATTACACACTGTAGAAGCATTAACGTACAGTAATCAAGCGGAAATATGTTAATGAACTCTGAGAACGTGTTTTGAATGGACTGGCTGCCAACTCGCATTGCCATATGGTCATATTTGCATGCATTTTGATTCACGAAAAGCTAGTGTATTTGAAATTATGGGCAAAAAAAGGTATACTAGCATCGTTGGGGATTATGTTATAGAAGAACTATTATGAACTTCTCTCTCAGTATATTTGAATAGCACTGAAATCATTCCAAAATAATAATATTACTAGAAATGTCCGGAAACTTCTCGGGCTCGCTAACATCTCTGGTTTAAGCCGAATTGATTATTTTTAGCCAATTTCTTTAGATATAGTGGTGTGGTATAGAACAAAACTCTTAAGCTGTTGCGGACAATAATTGTTGGCTATATTTTATATGCTATAAGAGATATATAACTGCCTTTCTCGATGAAGAAATAATAGCAAAGATTTATTTTCCTGTCTACCTCTTGCATATTACTGGTGCAACTGTGCGACAAAATATCTTTAGACTGTTACATAGCCTATGATTTCATCATCCTTTGTGTAATTTTAACGCACAGTATGCTGCATGTTTGATCACGAGCGTGTTCTGCCTCAGTCCCCCCCTTCTACCGTTATAGTAGAGTAAGTCGTTCTCTCTGTTGTCCAGAGCGGGATTGTCAACTCTATGTCCCCATGGCTTCATTTGCGTGTCCTTATTACAAGTTGTATCAAGCTCTCCTGGCTCCTATATAATGAGCTCAGTCTCTGCATCATTGCCACTTAGATCTGCTCCTCATTTTGTTCATATCTCTGTCCTCCCCTGTACAGATATTATTATTGTGAGTGCTCAAGAAATCTCCAACCATCTAGCAGCTGTGTGTAATTTGAGTATAACTGTTGTTGCATTTTTTCTTGTACTGTATAGCATAAGTTTAATTTGTAGGCCTAGTGAAGTTTTTGTAATTCGTGTGGGGTTCTTTATGTCAGTCATTTTTGATAATAGTTTGTATCTGTAATTATTTATCTGGCATTCATTGAGTATTATCTGGTATCTCATTTTATCAGGGCTGACTTAGATAAATTTACTCTTGCTAATTTCGTGTTAATAGAGGCTATTGCAGTTAACCATATATTTAACCTGTTTTTGCCATTACATTATTCTTATGAGTCCTGAATGTTTTATTGTTAGTTTGAGCATTAAACTTTGACTTGTAATTTTACCTAACTCTTTGTTTTGAACCTGGAACTTTACAGGACAGTAGTGATTTTTAGTATTCTCACTTAAAGTGTACATTATCTTTCTCTGTTCCGTAACATAAATTTGGCGACCTCATATCAGGATATTCAGGATATTATCATAAGGATATTGTTTGATATTTTGTGACTGTGATATATTCATGATGGCTACTATTTCTACACTTGATGAAGCCAAAGATTTTTTGTCAAATATGCAAACAGTGTGTGATATAGAAAACAGAACAAAGAATGAACTTAAGATTGTTGCTCAACAATTGGGATTTGTTGTTCGCTCTCATCAGTCTAAAGATCAGATTGTTGACATGATTAATGAAAGCTTGTTTAATGTAACTCCTCCAAATGAGCAAACGCAGATTGAATTAGCTAAGTTACAGCTAGCCCTGCAGGAGGCCCGTGCTAAGGAGGCTGAGTTTCACGCACAAGTTGAACTTGCTAGGATTCAGGCAGACCATGAGTATCGCATGAAACAATGTGGAACTGGATCATCTAGCTCTGATGATTTTGATGTGGCTAAAAATGTTAAACTTGTCCCTCCTTTTAATGAATCTGATTTAACAAAGTATTTTCAGTTGTTTGAGAGGGTAGCTACAGGTTTTAATTGGCCTAAGGAGTATTGGCCAGTACTCCTTCAAACTGTTCTCACCGGTAAAGCTCAAGTAACTTATGCATCTTTGCCTCAGGATCAGTCTGATAATTATGATGTAGTAAAGAGCTTGATTCTTAAGGCCTATGAGCTTGTTCCTGAAGCTTATAGAGTAAAATTTAGGACAACTTACAAGCAAGATAAGCAATCCCATGTTGAGTATGCAAGAATCAAAGAAGATTTGTTAGAGCAGTGGTTAAATTCTAAGAATGTGGATTCTGATTTTGGTAAATTTAAGCAGATGATTTTGCTGGAGGATTTCAAAAGGTGTATTAGTAAAGATGTAAGCCTATATCTTGATGAGAAAAGAATAGATAATTTGTCTGATGCTGCAGTTTTAGCTGATGAGTATGTTCTCACTCACAAGAGATATTCTAGAGAAAAAGGGAAAGCTGAGAGTAAGTACGTTGCCTCTACTCAGAGTACAGGTAACAGGAAAGAGAATAAGGATGATGTTTCTCAGGAAGTAAATACCAGCTTCACCTCTAGATTTCAGAAAAATAAATGTACTTATTGTAGTAAGCTTGGTCATACTACGGAGAGATGTTTCAGGAGACAGTGTGATGTGAACAAAAAGGAGTCTTTAAATATTCAGTCAATTGGTCTAGTGTCCACTCTTGAGAGTTCCCAGAATTCTTTAACTGAGTTAACTGAACCTGCTTTGAGGGGTAACTTAAATTCTCATGATGGAGCTCCTCTTTTGAGCAGTAACGTGGGTGACACTCTCAAGAGTTCATGTGCTAATTTCCTGTCTGATGGTTTTGTCAGTCCTCTGGACAGTAATGACAGGAAATCAGTTAAAATATATCGTGATACAGGTGCTTGCCAATCCCTTATGCTGACCAGTGTTCTAGGCTCTAATTTTAATTCCTCTGATGAAACTGTAATCTTACAAGGTGTAGGGAATAATTACTTCTCTGTTCCTCTGTGCAGAGTGAATTTAGAGTCTGGTTTTGTTAATGGTTCCGTTATGGTTGGGTTGGTTGAGACACTCCCAATGTCAGGTGTAACTTTCTTACTTGGAAATGATATTGGTGGAAGTCAAGTGTGTCCAGCTCCTCAGTTGTCTAGTGAGCCAGTGGCTGCGACCCAGGATTGTGATGTCCCTGATGTGTTCCCTGCATGTGCTGTCACTAGGGCTAAGTCTAAAGTTACTGGTGATTTAGAGGATAATGATGATGATGATGTTATCCTAGCTGACACTTTTCTTGCTAATTTGGACCACTCACCAGATGAGGCAGTACCCCGTAGTGTTGATAATTTGTCTCGTCAAGAGTTGGTTGAGTTGCAGGTTGCTGACCCTGAGTTGAAAGGTCTAGCTAACTCTGCTTGCAGTGAGGAAGAGTCAGCTGGTGCTTCTACTTGTTATTATGTAAAGTCAGGAGTACTTATGAGGAAGTGGAGACCCCCAACAGCATCAGCCGATTGTGAATGGGAGGTTGTACATCAAGTTGTCATCCCTCGTGTTTGTAGGCAGGATATCATTAGAGTGGCTCATGATTCCAGTTTGGCAGGACACCTTGGAGTGAGGAAGACTGTGGCACGCATTTTGAAACACTTCTACTGGCCAGGTATCTTCAGGGATGTTTCCTGGTATTGTAAGTCTTGTCACACCTGTCAAGTTGTGGGGAAGTGTAATCAGACCGAAAAGGTTGCACCTCTAGTTCCCATTCCTCCTTTTGAGGCGCCTTTCACCCGTGTGTTGGTGGATATTGTGGGCCCTCTTCCTAAGACTTCTTCAGGATTTTCTTATGTGTTGACCATGATTGATATGGCTACTCGTTATCCTGAAGCCATTCCACTTAGAAATATCTCAGCAAAGAACGTGGTTAAGGAAATGCTGGGGTTCTTCACAAAGTTTGGTCTGCCCAAGGAGGTACAGTCAGACCGGGAAGTAATTTCATGTCAAACGTTTTCAAGCAGTCTCTGAAAGAGTTGGGCATCACCCAGATCACGTCTTCAGCTTACCATCCCCAGACCCAAGGAGCGTTGGAGAGATATCATCAAACACTCAAATCGATGCTCAAGAAATACTGTTTGGAACATCAGAAAGACTGGGATAAAGGTCTTCCATTCGTTGTGTTTGCTGCAAGAGAATCTCCAAATGAATCACTGGGCTTCTCACCTTTTGAACTACTGTTTGGCCATGAAGTAAGAGGACCCCTTAAGCTACTCAAGGAATGCTGGCTGTCGGAGGAAGATGACGTCAACCTGCTGGAGTATGTGATGAATTTCAAAGAACGGCTGTCCACTGCTTTACAGCTGGCGAGAGAGAGTTTAGGAGCTGCTCAGGAGAAGATGAAGACTTGGTATGACAAGAAGTCCAGGTTACGCCACTTTCAGCCAGGAGATCAGGTTTTGATTCTGCTACCAGTTCATGGGCAACCTCTTCAAGCCAAGTTTAGTGGCCCTTATTTCGTGGAGAAGAAACTCAGTGATGTCAGCTATGTCATCGCCACACCAGATCGTAGAAAGAGCAAGCAACTATGTCACATCAACATGCTAAAGTTATATCACAGGCGGGACGAAAATAATCCAGTCTGCACTGTAGCTGTTCCACCCGAGTCTGCAAGTGAAGCTCTCCCATGCAGTATGAGCCTGAGTGATAGTTTGGGGAAGAATCCTGATATCATGAATGATCTCCAGACTAAGCTTTCTCATCTACCTCCCAAGGAAAGGCAGGAGTTTTCGGCATTACTGCAGGAGTACCCGCAAGTGTTCCGTGCTACTCCAGGAAGAACCACTGTGTTGATGCATGATGTCGATGTTGGAGACGCAAAGCCAATTAAATTGCCTCCTTACCGTGTGAACCCAGTGAAAGTTCCTCTCATCCAGAAGGAGCTTGACTACCTGTTGGACCACAAGATGATTGAGCCCTGTCAGAGCGAGTGGAGTTCTCCTGTCACTCTAGTCCCTAAGCCAGGTGGGTCACAGAGGCTTTGCATCGACTACAGACGTGTTAATCAGACAACCAAAACAGACACTTACCCTCTCCCTTGTGTGGAAGATTGCATAGACAAGATCGGAAAGGCTAGGTACATAAGTAAGTTTGATTTGTTAAAGGGATACTGGCAAGTACCTATGACTGAGCGTGCTAGGGAGATCTCATGTTTTGTACCATTAAGAAAGACCTTTGCATGGTCTGTAATGCCATGTACAGATTGTTTTAGAGTAATAAGAAATTTCCTTTGTAAATTTCTTTTTTCTTTGTGGGGAGGTGTTACATAGCCTATGATTTCATCATCCTTTGTGTAATTTTAACGCACAGTATGCTGCATGTTTGATCACGAGCGTGTTCTGCCTCAGTCCCCCCCTTCTACCGTTATAGTAGAGTAAGTCGTTCTCTCTGTTGTCCAGAGCGGGATTGTCAACTCTATGTCCCCATGGCTTCATTTGCGCGTCCTTATTACAAGTTGTATCAAGCTCTCCTGGCTCCTATATAATGAGCTCAGTCTCTGCATCATTGCCACTTAGATCTGCTCCTCATTTTGTTCACATCTCTGTCCTCCCCTGTACAGATATTATTATTGTGAGTGCTCAAGAAATCTCCAACCATCTAGCAGCTGTGTGTAATTTGAGTATAACTGTTGTTGCATTTTTTCTTGTACTGTATAGCATAAGTTTAATTTGTAGGCCTAGTGAAGTTTTTGTAATTCGTGTGGGGTTCTTTATGTCAGTCATTTTTGATAATAGTTTGTATCTGTAATTATTTATCTGGCATTCATTGAGTATTATCTGGTATCTCATTTTATCAGGGCTGACTTAGATAAATTTACTCTTGCTAATTTCGTGTTAATAGAGGCTATTGCAGTTAACCATATATTTAACCTGTTTTTGCCATTACATTATTCTTATGAATCCTGAATGTTTTATTGTTAGTTTGAGCATTAAACTTTGACTTGTAATTTTACCTAACTCTTTGTTTTGAACCTGGAACTTTACGGGACAGTAGTGATTTTTAGTATTCTCACTTAAAGTGTACATTATCTTTCTCTGTTCCGTAACAAGACTAACTTATCTTTACAACATTTTTTTTATATATACACTCAACCCTCAGCTATCACGGGTTCCGCTATAGCGTATCTCGCTATCACGCCTATATAAAAAACTACCCAAATATGTACCTTTATCACGCACTAAATACTCGCTATCACGCACCGGAAATGCTCGAAATTTTCAAGAAGGCCGGGCTCCGGTGCTCCGCCCAGCCAACAAAAGCTTTACTCCGTGATAGGTCGTGTGACGTCAGCGCCAGCCAAGCGCTGATTGGCCGCCAGACCGAGTCTCCTGCCCGCCAAACCATTCAAGTGCACACCCTCAGACCATGAACAGTGACAGCGAGAACAATAACCTTTTTTATTATATGACCATGGCCAACGTACCCCCTCCCTGTCCCACTATCATCACCCAACATAATGCTGCGGCACCTGGCAGGGAAATAAAAGAAAAGGAAGAACCTAAGTTATGCAGATAAACTGGAAATGTGAAACTTATAGACAATGGAGAGACCAAGCGAAGTGTGGGGAAGAAATATAACATCAGTGAATCAACTGTGAGGGGTATTTATTAGAATCATGATCACATCATAAAACATGCTCATTTTTGGACTATTGTATGTTAATATGTGGTACAAAATGGGTATCTTAGGGGTAAAGATTGAGGTCATGGCACCGATTAGAATTATTTCCATAAGTTCTTCAATTCGGCTATCACGGTTTCGGCTATAGCGCAGCCACAGCAGGACCAACTGGGAGTGATAGCCGAGGGTTGAGTGTATATGGGATTGACAAGGCATAAAATCTTAGTACAGTGAGGACACAGACTGGTTGTAGAATTTACATTAGGAAGGAAGTTTATGTACTTGCCATCTTAATTTGGAAATAATTGGGCAAATTTCTTCTATTTGCTGTATTTAGCATGTTTTTATTATCTGTATTTTGTTGATTAATGTACATTGACCTATTTATATATCCTTTTATACAAGTAAGTATTGTTTTTTTACATATACATATACCCCTGGAGGTAGGGTTTTTTTTCAAGAAAACTCCCCCAGTATCCCTCCTTGTCGTAAAAGGCAACTAAAAGGGTTGGCGGAGGGTTAGTGCCCCTCCCTGGAAAAAAACTAACTAAAAAAACAAACAAGAAGCCTCGGACAAGGACTGACCTAACGATGATGACCCAGGACCGGACAAAGGACTTGGTAATGGCTACATGGAATGTAAGAGGAGCGAATGATGAGGTGAAAGAGAGAGAGATTGTCCAGGTGCTTGAGGGTGTGAAGGTGGATGTATGTGGAATAACTGAAACAAAATGGAGAGGAGAAAGTGTTAGAGAATGGGAGTATGGATGTGGTATATGTGCAGGAGTAGGTGAGAATGAGAGGGCGAAGGAAGGAGTATGTATAGTTGTGAGTAAATAATGGAAGAAGAGCATAAGACAATATGGATCAGTTGGGTCAAGGATTGTGTGGGTAAAGATGAAAGTTAGAATAAAAATGTGGGCAATTGTGTGTGTGTGTATGCGCCAATGCAAGATCGTGCTAGCACAGTGAGAGAAGAGTTCTGGACAAATGTGGAAGTGTGCATGGAAACGTTTGGAAGGAATGAGAGAGTGTTTTTGATCGGTGATATGAATGGTAAAATAGAGAATGTGAAGGTGGATGGAATAGTTGGTGAGTGGGGTGTGCCTGCTGGGACAGATGAGAATGGCAGTGCGTTAGTGGACATTTGTGCTGGGAGGGGGTTGGTGATAGCCAATACCCTCTTCAGGCATAAAATGATCCACAGGTATACATGGCGAGTGATGAGAAGGGTGGGTGGTGAACTGAATGAAAGGAAGGCAATGATTGATTATGTGTGTGTGGATGAAAGGATGCGAAAATGTGTAATAGATGCAAGAGCTTATAGAGGCTGGGGGAGTGGAGTTTCTGACCAATACTTGGTGCTGGCCAGAATTAGGATCCAAGTATAAGATGCAGGAATAGAAGAAGGGAAAGACGAGAGGTAGGAGTAGTTGCAAGGAGAGTGGAATGGTTACAAGAGGATGAGAAAAAGGCAGAGTATGAGAGAGAAGTGGAGGAACGATTGGGCAAATATGAATTAGAGCAGGTGGGGGATGTGGAACGTGTGTGCAGGATATTTACAGAAGAAATATGTGCAGCATGTGATGTGGTGCGTGGGAGGATGAGAAGATGGAGGGGGGTGCAAGGAACAGCGTGGTGGACTGAAGAGGTGAGACAGGCTGTGGCACAAAACAAGAAAGCATACAATGAATGGATGAGAAATAGGGGCGTGGAAGAAGTTGAGAGGCGGAAGAGAGAGTTATATGTAGAAAGAAAGAGAGAGAGGTGAAAAGATTAGTAAGAGAGAGTAAGAAGAGAGTGGATGAGGAATTTGGAAGGAATTTGAGTGTAAAGTGGAGGGACTGTAAGAAAATGTTCTGGAAAGAGGTGAAGAGAGTAAGACAGGGTGGAAGTGAGGTTAGCAGGGGAGTGAAAGATAAAAATGGTAGATTACTAGTGGAGAAGGGAGAAAAAGTGAGCAGATAGAGAGAACACTTTAAGGAATTGTTAAACGTAGAGAATGGAAGTAATGCGAGTATAAGTGGCTGGGGAATGGCTGAGAGAAGAAGGGATGTGAGAAGACAGGAAGAAATCAGTAGGATAGAAGTTGTGGAAGCAATGAAGAAAGTTAAATTGGGGAAAGCCCCAGGAATTGATGGAGTATGTTGTGAAATGCTGAAGCATGGGGGAGAGATAGTAGAATGGATGTGGAAGATGTGCAGATTGGCCTGGGAGGAAGGTAGAGTCCCGGAGGATTGGAAGTCAGGTATAATTATTCCCTTGTAGAAAGGAAAAGGGGAAAAAGAAGTGTGTGGTAATCATAGGGGCATTTGTCTTCTTAGTATAATAGGAAAAGTGTATGGTAGGATACTTATTGACAGAGTTAGAGAAAGAACAGAGAAATTAGTTGGAGAAGAACAGGGAAGTTTTAGGAAGGGAAGAGGTTGTGTAGATCAGATATTCATTCTTAGATCTTTAGTGGAAAAGTTTCTAGAAAAGGGAAAGTACTGTAGTTGTATGCTGCTTTCATGGATCTGGAGAAAGCATATGACAGGGTGGTTAGACAAGGATTGTGGAAAATATTAAGAATATATGGAGCAGATGAGAAGTTGCTGAATGCTGTGAAGAGTATGTATGATGGTGCTAAGGCTGCAGTGCATGTGGATGGTGAACTAAGTGAATTTTTCTCTTTGAAGGTTGGGTTGAAACTGGGATGTGTCATGTCCCCATGGTTGTCCAATCTGTACATGGATGGGGTAATAAAAGAGGTACAAGGTAGGGCAGTGGATGTTGGGGTGGCCTTGGTGAGAGAGGATAGTGTTTGGAAACTCCCTGTACTGTTGTTTGCAGATGAAACTGTGTTGTTGAGTGAAGACGAAGGGGAGCTGCAAGGCTTGGTAGATGAGTTTGGGAGAGTGTGTATGAAATGGTATCTAAAGGTGAATGTAGGGAAGAGTAAAGTGATGGTCTTTGAGAGAGGTGAAGTCAGTGAATGTACAGCAAGGCTGGATGGTGAGGAATTGGAAAACGTGAGTATGTTTAAGTACTTGGGTAGTGTGATGAGTAAGGATGGAGGTTTGGAGGGTGAAGTGCTTGAAAAGGTACGGCAGGGAAGAAAGGTTGCTGGTTCTTTGAAAGCAGTGATAAGAAACAGGGAAGTGAGCATGGAAGTGAAAAAGTTATTACATGACAGTATTATGATACCAACTCTAACGTATGGAAGTGAAGCTTGGACGTTGTTGGAAGGACACAAGTCAAGAGTGAGAGCAGTGGAAATGAGTTATTTAAGAGGAGCCTGTTGAGTCACATGGAGAGACAGGCTGACGAATGAGGATATAAAGGAGCATTGTGGTGTGGATGTGGATGTGATAGGAAGCGTTATGAGGAACACACTGAGGTGGTTTGTCCATGTGGAGAGAATGGAGGGTGAGAGACTGACAAAGAGAGTGTATGTGAGTGAGGTGGAGGGGGGAAGAGGGAGGGGGAGGCTGAGGATGAGATGGATGGATGGGGTGGAGAGGTATATGAGAGAGGGGTGTGTGAGTTGGCAGCAGGGCAGTGAAATGGCGGGGGACAGGGCGACGTGGAGGCAATTTGTTTGTGGCCACCCCAAATGGGATTGAGGTGTCTGGCAATAGATAGATAGACTTATGAGATGGAAGAAAGTTCAACTTCAGTATCAGTACCTAGCAAAAAGACTAATGGTCATGGCAAGTTTCTTAGAGCACTATCAAAGAGGTTATGATATTTTACATGTATACTTTGATTTAAAAAAAAAATAAAACCAAGCGAGCGAAAATATACTAGGTGTGGGTAAGGCAGGGTGAAGACAGTGTTTTTATCTCGCTTGTGGGCGAGGAGGAGTATTCTACCTTTGTCGTCCATTTACTCAAAAAGTATTGGATATATCGATTTCCTGAAAGAACCATGATAAAGCACATAAAATTCTAAGTATGTACATGAAATAACAATGTAATATCTTTTTAAAAAAAATCATTGTTGCATAGGCAGGAATATAACTTACTGTGAGTGCATGACTAAAATGCAACACAGGCATGGGTACCCAGTAGTTTTTTGTGATTTACTCGGACACAATGAGGCACATGAAAAATCTGTGGATCCCCAGAGAAAGCCCATGAAATTCTACACAAGATTATGAACTAAAAACCTGACCTCTGCCAGAAAACTTTTGCTCTAGAGCTCCCTGAACAAAAAAATCAGTTACCTGTAGGAAATGACTTTTAGTTCTTGGCTATTTTGTCAAAAACTAAAAATTGTATCAAAAAGCCACAGACCTTATTAGAAAGCTGAAGAAATTTTCTTCCTAAACATCTAATCACAATTTTTTGTATGATGGAAAACATTCAAGCTATGATGTTGGGAAATGAAAGTTACGTTCCAGAATGTTTTTTCACACCGGCCTAACGTACCTTTATTCGTACTTTTTTTTTTTTTTTTTTTTTTTTTTTTTTTGCTTATTGTTTAGAACAAACGTCGACGAATCAGATGATGTAGGTTTTATGGCAATATATGGTTGGATGGTGAAAATAAGAATACGTTTTCATAGGCACCCGGGGGAACTGGCAGAGAGAAGGGTGGAATAAAATCGTGAGCCAGAATACCGGTACTTACCAAAATTTGTCATACGCAAGAGGGTTAAATATAATTGAAACACACAAAAAAAAATAAACAATTGGTTTTTGCCAACCCTGTCAAGCAACATGGACTGCCACAATCTGATGACCTAGGCTGATGCATGCAAGTATATTGAAGCCCTTATAAATGAAACAAAACAATCTATAGCCAGATGCAATGATCCTGCAAGGGGTGGCTGTTTGTCTTTTACTTGTTTTAAGGGGGAGGAGCATTAACCCTCCACCAATCCACTCAATAACATGTAGGGAACACATATGGGTTGGTCATACAGTTACCACCCAGCATTGTAAATGGTTTCCTGGCTTACAGGAAACCATTAGGCTTGTCACTCAATGTAAAGCCACCTGCAAAGGAAAAAATAATAAAAAGTGACAGGAAAGACGGGAGAAATACGAAGAGAGGAGGACAGGCACAGAAAAAGAATGAAAAAGGTGAAGGAAGAAGCAGGCAGTACTACATCAAGTGAGTGGATGATGGTCACCACCAGCTACCATCAAGAAATACACTAATCCCTCTACTATCTGATGTGATAGAGCCAAAGGCATGTCCGGAAAGTGGTCCCGTCCGGATAGTGGGCCCCAGCCTCCTGGACTTGTACTTAAGGAACCTAACCTAGCCTAACTTTGAAAGTCACCTAAATAACTCCCTACTGGACATGCATAGCACCTATTTAAACCTATTTAAGACCCTATTCACGCCAATAATAGACATAAAGCATGAAATAAATGAAAAAGAACCAAAGAATGAGGAATTGGAAATGACTGTACCTCAGCCAGGGTACTTACAGCACATCTGTGGCTGTCTTGTCTAGGTCTTTGGCAGTGGTGAAAATGCTCTTGAAGCACGTACAGTAATCCAGTGTTGTGCTGCACTTACAGTAATTCTTTGCACTGTGAGTTATAATTATTTAACATTGCACATTCTGTTAATTGCACCACGCCAGTTTCAACTGCCAGTTTGCACTCCACAGTTAATCCTTTGCACTCTAAACTCTAATTTCTTAACACAGCACAACACTGTAAATTCCCGTGTGGTCTAGTGGTGAGGTATTGCAGTTTATTCACTGTTTATTCACAAAAAACGAGCACATGTGGTATCCATTGCAAAAAGCATCTATTCGCGATCGAAGTTAGGCAGTAACTATTGGTGAGGGGGAAACAGAGTTGCCAGACCGCATCTCGGCCACATTACCAAACTCCTCAATTTTCATTACCAAATTTAACTTTTCATTACCAAATTCATAAAGCTAGCATTTATTCTTCACTAATTATAAATACAAGTGGAAATACATGTAATCTATCTATATATCTATTGTCAGACGCCTCAATCCTGTTTGGGGTGGCCACAAACAAATCACCTCCAAGTCGCCCTGTCCCCCGCCATTTCACTGCCCTGCTCCCAGCTCACACCCCTCTCTCATATACCTCTCCACCCCATCCATCCATCTCATCCTCGGCCTCCCCCTCCCTCTTCCCCCCTCCACCTCACTCACATACACTCTCTTCGTCAGTCTTTCACCCTCCATCCTCTCCACATGGCCAAACCACCTCAGTATGTTCCTCATAACGCTTCCTATCACATCCACATCCACACTACAACGCTCCTTTATATCCTCATTCGTCAGCCTGTCTCTCCATGTGACTCCACATGCTCCTCTTAAATAACTCATTTCCACTGCTCTCACTCTTGACTTGTGTCCTTCCAACAATGTCCAAGCTTCACTTCCGTACGTTAGAGTTGGTATCACAATACTGTCATGTAGTAACTTTTTCACTTCCATGCTCACTTCCCTGTTTCTTATCACTGCTTTCAAAGAACCAGCAACCTTTCTTCCCTGCTGTACCCTTTCAAGCACTTCACCCTCCAAACCTCCATCCTTACTCATCACACTACCCAAGTACTTAAAAGTACTCACATTTTCCAATTCATCACCATCCAACCTCGCTGTACATTCACTGACTTCACCTCTCTCAAAGACCATCACTTTACTCTTCCCTACATTCACCTTTAGATTCCGTTTCTTACACACTCTCCCAAACTCATCCACCAAGCCTTGCAGCTCCCCTTCATCTTAACAACACAGTATCATCTGCAAACAACAGTACAGGGAGTTTCCAAACACTATCCTCTCTCACCAGGGCCACTCCAACATCCACTGCCCTACCTTGTACCTCTTTTATTACCCCATCCATGTACAGATTGAACAACCATGGAGACATGACATATCCCTGTTTCAACCCAACCTCCAAAGAGAAAAATTCACTTGGTTCACCATCCACACCCACTGCAGCCTTCGCACCATCGTACATACTCTTCACAGCATTCAACAACTTCCCATCTGCTCCATATATTCTTAACACTTTCCACAATCCTTGTCTATCCACCCTGTCATATGCTTTCTCCAAATCCATGAAAGCCGCATACAACTTCTTTCCCTTCTCTAGAAACTTTTCCACTAAAGATCTAAGAATGAATATCTGATCTACACAACCTCTTCCCTTCCTAAAACCTCCCTGTTCTTCTCCAACTAATTTCTCTGTTCTTTCTCTAATTCTGTCAACAAGTATCCTACCATACACTTTTCCTATTATACTAAGAAGACAAATGCCTCTATGATTACCACACACTTCTTTTTCCCCTTTTCCTTTGTACAAAGGAATAATTATACCTGACTTCCAATCCTCCGGGACTCTACCTTCCTCCCAGGCCAATCTGCACATCTTCCACATTCATTCTACTACTATCTCTCCCCCATGCTTCAGCATTTCACCACACACTCCATCAATTCCTGGGTCTTTCCCCAATTTAACTTTCTTCATTGCTTCCACAACTTCTGTCCTACTGATTTCTTCCTGTCTTCTCACCTCCCTCCTTCTCCCAGCCATTCCCCAGCCACTTATACTCGCATTACTTCCATCCTCTATGTTCAACAATTCCTTAAAGTGTTCTCTCCATCTGCTCACATTTTCTCCCTTCTCCACTAGTAATCTACCATTTTTATCTTTCACTCCCCTGCTAACTTCACTTCCACCCTGTCTTACTCTTTTCATGTAATCACTCTCCTTATAATTAACAGCATGTTGATTATTTTCATGCTATGTAGGCTAGCAGATTAATCAGAAAGAGTAGAGAATCCACCATCTCCATCCTTTGTATCCTCGTACATGTGGAAAATCCGTTTGGTAATGCATTATTCTGATTCAGTACCAAACGAGTATTTCATTACCAAATTGGCCCACATTTGGTAATGAAAAATACCAAATGGCAACCCTTACAGGAGAGGGGGGAGGGAGGAGGAAGGAAGAGGTGAAGGGGCCGTGATGTAAACAGCTGTCCGGCACCGTGTGGCAATTTCAAATTATGGGTGGGAAAAAATTCAGATTTTTTGGGGGGATTTTTTTTTTTTTTGGGGGGGGTTTCCGAAGGTGCAGGCCCACAATGTCTGGTAAGTGGGGCATCCAGAAAGTGGGTGTCCAGATAGTACGGGGATTACTGTATTATAAAGAATGAAAAAAAAATAAATCAATAAAAAAACAGGCACAGCAAAAAGAAAAAAAAGTAATGAAAAAATAAATATGTAAAAGCACAGGAAGAAGAACACAGTAAATATATAGAAAAAAAAAAAAAAAAAAAGAGAAATATCAAGAACCGAAAGAAGCTCAAGCACAACACTATGCAGAACTAGAGGAACTGGTGAGTGGGCAGACAGGACCTTCACCAGTTGTGTGAGATGAGTGGGCAGACAGGACCTTCACCAGTTGTGTGAGATGAGTGGGCAGACAGGACCTTCACCAGCTGTGTGAGGAGATGAGGAAACTGAAGCAACAAGATGTGGTATACAGTACGGTAGAGGGAATACGTGGCCAGGTAAGAGAGGTGAGGCAAGAGGTGTCCTGTATAGTGGAGGATAAAATCAGGAAGTGCTGTAACAGGGTTGAAATTTTTGTTGTTGTTCATGATGTTCTCTCAACACTGCAAGTATATCTTTCTCTTGTTCTTGCTGTACTCCTAACACTGCAATTATATCTTTCTTTTGTTCTTACTCTGCTCCTAACACTGCAAGTATATCTTTTTGTTCTTCTTGTTGTGCTCCTAACACTGTATGTCTTTCTTTTGTTCTTCTAGCTGTGCTCCTAACACCGCAAGTGTGTCTGGCAAAGATACGTCCGTCATTTCGGCAACCTGTCCATGTACCTCTGTCTCTCAAAACGTATCCCACTCCTGACATCAATTTGTTGCACTGCAGAGTTTGTTGATATGTCGAAAACAATGAGTACACAAGCCAGGACATTAATCAAAGGCCACTGAACATTTCAGGGTTGTATTCCTTCCTGGCACAGCTGAGGTACCTTTGCAAAACAGTGGCTTTTCTCTCTCACACACTACCTTCATCATCACTCCCTAATATTCCTTGTCCATTAACTGACTGACTACTCTGTCTTTCACTGATTAATACTCACTTTCTGACTGACTACTCTCCACTCTGTACTGCTGTCTATTGGCTGCCATGCACACACTAGAGTAGGAGGCACAATGGTCCCTTTATATAACTCCTTCCATCCTCCCAGCTGACTCCATCCCTAGAACAACACAGGATTTTCTGCAGCCTGGAAGGGAACTCACATTATACCACGTAATACTCAAATCAACAATACATAATAACAGCAACAATGAAAAGTACAAATTCCCAAGATAAGACATGTCCATGTTTCTAGAATGTTCCTCACATCTCCAGACATAAAACTTTAGCCTAATCCTATGGTATAACACTTAATTTCTAGAATGTTCCTCACAACTCCACATATAAACCATTCAGGTAATCCCATGGCACAACACACAGTTTCTCCTCTCCAGATCTAAACCATCAACCTAATCCTATGACATAAACTGAATTTCTAGACTGTTCCTCATCTCCAGATATAACCATCAACTTAATGCTACAGCATAGTGCTCGATTTCTAGAGTGTTCCTCGCATCTGCATATATAAACCACTAAGCTAATCCCACTGACACAACATGGGGATAAATGGACCAGCCTCCCGTGCTGCATTAAGATGGCATCACAATTTCATACGTACCAAAACCAGCAGGTTAGGATTACTAAGGTTAGATTACAGAAAATTGTTAGGATAGGATAAATGTTGTAAGGTTCTGCTGAGGTTAGGTTATAATTGGTTAGGTTAAGTAGGAGTGGCAAAATTAGGTTACGTATGGTCAAGGTTAGGTTAAAATTGGTTTGGTCTGGCTAAATTAGGTAATGTTACAAAAATTTAGGTTAGGCAGGCTAGAATTAATGAGATTATGTTACAATCACTGGGCTGGGTTTGGGCAAATCACCACTGATGAGGGAAAATTTGTGAAAAAATTGTATTCTAAGATGGTGTCCATCTGTCTGCACAAGATAGTGTCTGTTGAAACTTAAAATTGCACTCAGGAAAAAAAAAAAATCAACATAATACAGAGAAGGGAGGGGGCGCAAAATACGGTGATTTTGTGTCTCCTTGATGATTACCCATCCAAGCTTCCACAAAGACAAACATACTACACAGAGCATTTACCTTTTATCTGCCATAAACTTATACACAACAAAAATATTAAACATACAGTTTACTGCATCACCATCATGATTATCCATGGCAAGCAGGACCATGCAGAAGCATGGAAAAACATCACAGGTAAAATCAGCCTTACAACCAGCTATTGTTCTGTTATCACAAACTAGAGAAGCAAAATCTGGATTCAAATCCATATCAGATCAGGATCTGCCCCATGACCTATCAATGAGTGCAACAAACAGAGGAGGCCTTAATTAGTGTCAAATGCACAGATTTGCTGGTGTCCTATTAGCTTATTTTTGTGCTGAATCATCACATAATATAACAAGATTATTATTATGGATGAAATACACAAATAACTGAAAAGCATGCAGGGAGTATACACTGGATGTAGGTTTGACCAGTTTTTACTTACATCCAAGCCTGCTGCCCACTCACGGACACAGACTTCCCACACTTTGGTATCCTACTTGTCAGTAATACAAGAAACAAGACAACACATGATGCTGTTTGGTTTTACTAAGTCATATTCACAGCCCAATGGTTTCTGGCTCATCCAAATTAAGTTTTCTGACCATTTTATAACAAATGCTCTCACTTCTCTTTCTGGCAAGCTACTTACACATCCACAAATATTTTCTTGTCATATTTCACTTCTTTAATCATTAACATAGGCAGATTTCCAGCATCCCTGGTTGTTCATCACATTTTTTTTTTTCACGCATGCCTACAGTAGTAAAACTTAATACAGAAAACGACCAACATTCATCCTGCAAAATATTTGCCCCTTTTTTTTCTTTTTTTCCCCCTTCTGTGGACAGGACTACTCGTGTGATCACCTTTTGGAATTTCATTGCTCTTGTTATTGCTCCTCTGCTATTAACTGAATATCAATATATCTCCATGTGACCATGGCTTAACCACAGGGTGGATGGCACCATCATGTGGCTTAACCCGTCACGTCCCGAGCACTTTCGCACCTCCGACACCCCCCAGTCCCGACCATTTTTGGAAATTTTTTTTTTTTGGCCAAAACCTCCGCTTTTGGTGAGAAACATTGAAAATTCATAGAGAAATCGCTCACCTGAGTTTTAAAATACTCGATACAGGTAGGAGTACCTCCTTACCTTACAGGGTTTTCTATCAGGCTGGCTGCAAAGAAAATGAGTTCTATGGGAGGATAACTATTCCACACCACTCATAAATGGTATTTATTTATTTATTTGGTACGAATTTATATGTATATTGGTTTTCAAACAGTAACATAGGCAATATAAGCCTTGTTTCACTCACTAACACATCACCATTCCTGACCTTCTTCTGCCACATTACCTGATCATCATTTCTGACTGTTTCTTCCTCTAATGCTATGTAAACTTTGTCCTCCACATTGTCATCGATTGGGGAATCACTCTGGCCCTGAATGTCTTTATTGGCGAGGTCACTGGTAACAAGTGAATTGCTGAGACAATGGGGGGGGGGGTTATGTGGTGTAAGGCATTGTCCCTGCTTGGCATCTTGTAGAGGAATAGAGAAAGGTGTCCCGTGTATACGTACGAAAAATCACGCGCGAAAATTGAAAATTGTGCAAATTAGGGACCTTGCAATTGCACAACGTACCAGTATGTCGTCAGGACTGGCAAATGCAAAATGTTGCAACACACCAATACGTCGACGGGATGTCTCGGGTTAACCACAGTGGATAGCACCATCATGTGGCTTAACCACAAGGTGGATAGCACCATCATGTGGCTTAACCACAGGGTGGATAGCACCATCATGTGGCCTAACCACAGGGTGGATAACACCATCATGTGTCTTAACCACAGGGTGGATAGCACCATCATGTGACTTAACCACAGGGTGGATAACACTATCATGTGGCTTAACCACAGGGTGGATAGCACCATCATGTGACTTAACCACAGGGTGGATAACACAATCATGTGGCTTAACCACAGGGTGGATAGCACCATCATGTGACTTAACAACAGGGTGGATGGGTCCAGCCTATTTATTTTTTGTTGTTGACCCCCATAAAATCTATCTATCTATCTATTGCCAGATGCCACAATCCCGTAAAGGGTGGCCATTTGATCCTTGAGTGATTGGTTTTACGGGGAGGGGCACTAACCCTCCACCAACCCACTTGTTGACACGCAGTGAACACATAAGGGTTGGTTATATGGTTACCACCCAGCATTGTAAATGGTTTCTTGGCTTACAGGAAATAATTTGGCTTGTCTATCTATCTATCTATTGCCAGACACCACAATCCCATCAGGGGTGGCCATTTGACTTTGAGTTATTTGTTTTATGGGGAGGGGCACTAATCCTCCACCAACCCACTTGCTGACACGTAGGGAGCACGTATGGTTTGGTTATATGGTTACCACCCAGCGTAGTAAATGGTTTCTTGGCTTACAGGAAACCATTTGGCTTGTCACTCAATGTAAAGCCATCTGTAAAGGAAAGAAAAGCAATAAGAAGTGACAGGAAAGATGGGAGAAATATGAAAAGAGGAGGGCAGACACAGAAAAAGAATGATAAAGGCTAAGGAAGAAGTAGGCAGCTCTACATCAAGTGAGTGGATCACTCAATGTAAAGCCACCTGTAAAGGAAAGAAGAGCAATAAGAAATGACAGGAAAGATGGGAGATATAGGGATAGAGGAGGGCAGGCTCAGAAAAAGAATGATAAAGGCTAAGGAAGAAATAGGCAGCGCTACATCAAGTGAGTGGATGATGGTCACCACCACCTACCATAAAATCAAGGTTTGTAAATTTAGAAAGAAACATATATTCATGCATAAGGAACTACTACTCATTGTCTACAAAATGTTAGGGCTCTACTTACCATACAAGAACCACAATAACGATGGGAAGCTGCATAGCAAGTGGTGTGTGGTGTCCCAGGTCAGTGCATTTCTGTATGCAGGCAACCTTCACGCAATGATCACTCACACAACGAAAATTCGATTTAACAAAAATTGTGTTTTACTACCCTTTGTTTGCACAATGAATGCCTAGACTCAGTTTAACAATTTTTTTTTTTTTTTTTTTTTTTTTTACCAACAATCAGCTGTACTGTCCATCAGAAAAAGCCAGATGTGCATACTAATTAGCAGCTGTTGACGGCAGCACCTCTAGCCACACAACGCTTGTACTTGTATTCAGTCTGCCGCCTTGTATTAAAAACAAAACAGCTCTAACCCTCCCAAGCTTGCACGTGCATTACTGCATTACTTTCGCTCACCATGCCTAAACGGCCTGCAACTAATCCTAGCCAACAAGCAGCCAAGGCCTCCAGGAAGAGCTTTAAGCTCGAGACTAAGCTGGATATAGTAAGGCAGCACAAACATTGTGAAAAAACAAACTCTGTAGCTCGCCTCCATGACCTGGCTTCATCTACAGTGTTGACTATCTTTCAATCGAGTGAGGCAATCAGGAAAGCTGCAGAAACTATATGATCTATGCAAGCAACAATGAACACCCAAGCTCATGATGCAGCAGTGGATAAAATGGAAACTCTGCTTGAACTATGGATAAATGATTAAGTACATAGCAGTACGCCACTTTCCACTGCCTTGATTACTTCCAAAGCACTCTCTCTCTGGTCTGAGTGTCGGGCTAAACTGAGTGAGGAAGAGAAATCGAAGACTCCTTTTCTTGCCAGCAAGGGATGGTTTGACAGGTTTTTAAAAAAAGTTGGCCTACATAATATTAAAACAACAGGAGAGACAGCAAGTGCTGACCACCCAGCTGCAGATGAATTCAAGACTCTACTAAAGCAGCAAATTGCCGAAGGCAATTATTCCAGCAAACAAGTTATTAATTTTGATGAAACAGGGCTCTACTGGAAAAAAATGTCAGACAAGATCGAGGAGAAGAAGGCCACAGGATTCAAGGCCTCCAAGGACAGACTCACCCTCACACTTGGTGGTAATGCTGAGGCTGACTTAAAACTCAAGCCTCTCCTGATTTATAGTTCAGAGCCCCCTGGGGCACTAAAAGGGCTTGTAAAGGCACAGCTATCAGTGATATGGAGGTCGAACACAATGGCCTGGCTAACCTCCAGCCTTTGTCAAGATTATGTGTGCAGCTATCTCTCTTTCACATTGAATGAATATGCGGCAGCAAACAGCCTGGCCAATTGCTTCTTGCTGGTGATTGACAATGCCCCTAGCCATCCTCAGGTTATGGTAGACTGGTGTGAAAATATTGAAGTTCTCTTTCTGCCATCAAACACCACATTATTATTACAACCTATGGATCAGACAATAATCAACACCTTCAAAGCTTACTATCAACGCCACACAATGGCACAGCTGGTTCAGGACTGGACCATGACCCTGATCTCACAATAAAGTACTACTGGCATAACTACCACATCAAGAATGGGGTGGATAACATAAGTGAGGCCTGGAACAAGACTGATTCCCAGACTATGAACAGGGCTTGGGGTAAACAGTGGCCAGAGTGTGTATACAATTTCAAAGCCTTTTCCTCCACTGTGAAGTATTGTCCCATCATGCTGGCTTCACTGAGGTAGATGAGCAAGATGTCCAGGAGCTGTTGAACAGTCACAGTGCACCCTTGACAAATGAAGAGCTTGAGGAGATGCTACGAGCAGAGCAAAGCAAGACCCAAGTGAGAAGGATGTTCCAAGGACAGAACGGCAGTTATCAATCAAGAACCTCCAAGAGTGTTTATCTGGTTTTGCCAGGAACATTGAAATTATGAAGGAAATAGACCCAAGCCTAGTGAGAAGTGGCACTGCAGCACACCTAACAGAACAGGCACCTGCAACTTACAGAGAAATTCTGCACACAAAGAAATGGAACACTAAGCAGAGTACAATTACATCAAATTTTAGGCCAGCCATCCCTTCAACTCCATCAGTGTCACCAGTGCCATCACCCTCAGAAGATATAACTCCAGCAGTCACCCCTTGTGCATCAAGCAATGCCACACCTGCATCAAGCGACTTTAACCTAGACTCACCCGTGGCAATCACTCCTACGTCTGGCATCGTCACGTGTGCAGCAGCAGCATGCGTCGCCATCCCTGCCTCTCCCCTACCATCTACGAGTGGTATCAACCCACACACCTCTGAATCTACAGCAGACCCTGATTCACCTCAGCCTGTGGAATTTATTGGTTCTAATGTAATGTGTGTGTGTTCACTATGCTACTGCACTGTTAATGTAAACTTAAGGCAAGTAAAAAAATTTAAGTGTGGCTGTATATAAATGTTTTATTCTCCACTTGCGTGCCATAAATATTTTATTCTCCACTTGCATGCCGTATGTATTTGTAGAATGCAGATGTACTGTATGTACAATAGTTGTAAAATATGTTTTATGGAGTCATTAGATACACAAACATTTAATCATAATGAGCAAAGAAGGGTGAATACTAGTGGATGGAGGGGAAAATCAGAAGTATGGAACCAAACCTCATTGAACCTGTTATAATGAGCTCGTGCAATGAAAATTCACATAACGAACGGTTTTCCAGGAACCTAACCCATTCGTTAGGTGGGGAAGTGTTGTACAAAATGACAGAGAAACACTCCTCCTAACCTAAAATCATGAAGCTGTGTTTATTTCATCTCAACTGGATTGTTTAATACCCAGAAAATGAATAAATATTGACAGAAATACTAATAACATTCACCAGCTCCCTGCCACAGTTCTGAGTCGCAGGCAAATGGGTGAACCATGATCATGACTCCGAGACCCGTATTGATACAGCCACGATCATGGCCAGGAGACCTGAAAGGGTTAAACATGGGGTAGATAACACTGTCTTGTGGCTTAACCACAGGCTGGATACCACAGTCTCATTTTTGCCATGCTTGGCCACCGCTATCCTGGGACGGTTTTCTAGGCTTCCCTCCATCTCCTTGCCTGTGAATACCTCAGGGATGTCCTTGGGCAGGTATGGATGCAGGAACATTGCTTCAGCCCTGTGATGGACTAACAGCTTTTGGCATCCCTCCCAGACCTTTACAGCAGTAACCCTTCCTACCTTTGTTAGGTCGACCCTAACCTTGGGCCACCAATCCCAGTCTTCAGATTAGCAGCCCATCCTTTTAAAAGGATTTCTATTACCCTGCTGAGGGCAGACATATTGGTACCATCCCGGGACACTGATAGTCAACTCATGCCACCCCATCCTGGGATTATCATCCTTGTCCTGAGGACTGACATACTCTCCTTGAATGAGGCCCAAGTAATCAGGGCTAAATTAGCTTTTGGAGGGTTGTACGCTAAACCAGATACTGGGGCTTCTATCCAGGGAAGGGGCCCCCATCATGAGGTCTTGTGTGATGCCAGTCACTGTAATTTTATCATTTATCAATTTATTTTTTACTTTTTCAATGGTGGGGGCCTTGGCTGTGAGGTATTCAGCCTAGTGATTAATCTACCCCTGCAAGTAACCTCTTGATTGGGCATAATTACTTAACACCAAGCCATTGTGAAGGACTGTCCTATCTTCACATGGGCACTGTCTTTAAAATCACAATCTGAACCCTTGTTTGTGATGCCATCCCATTGTGAATGGCTGTCCCATCATAATATGGGCACAACACATCTTGTGCAATAGTAGACCACACTGAAAACCTATTGGTGGCATCAACCATCCATCCATCATCCAATCTTATGTTGCCCCATGAGGACCGTAGGAGCCCGGGGCTTGGCAAATTGGTCCTGACATTTAAGACAAAAGTGACCAGCCTCAATTATCCCTGAGTGGCATTACATGAGCAGTAAACCCCAACCAAACATTGGATATAAACCTACACAGGAACAATCTGACTGGACCGCCTTAATTACCCACTAAACCACCAGCGCCATAATTTGGTTATATGGTTACCACCCAGCATAGTAAATGGTTTCCTGGTGTATGGGAAACCATTTGGCTTGTCACTCAGTGCAGAGTCACCCACAGGCAGAAGGAAGAGGAAAAAATGAAGGAAAGAAAGACAGGAGAGGAAGTGTAAAATCACCCGTAGGCAGAAGGAAGAGGAATGAATGAAAGACAGAAGAGAAAGGAAGGAAGAGAGGACAGGCCAGGCACCCAAACCAGCACTACATCAAGTGAGTGGATGGTGAGTGCCCCACCAACCACCAATGGGTGGCATCCAATCAATCAATCAATCATTTCCTGTGGCACCCTCGGGGATGCATAGGGCCTCGATGAACTCACACCACCACATCCTATCTTGTGCTAACTCCTCAAGATCTCCCCAACACTCATCTCCAGCTTCCCGTCTCATTGTCCTCACCCATGTCTCTTTTGGCCTTCCTCTACCTCTCCTACCAAGTGCCACCCACCCTGGTGTACCTCGTACTATTCCCTGTCTCCTATACACATGTCCTAGCCACTTCCATCGTGAGAATCTAACATATTCATCGATCGGCTGCACTCCCGTTATTTCTCTAATTCTACTATTTGGTATCCTTTCCCACCACTTAACTCCTAATATTCTTCTAAGTGCTTTATTTTCAAACACCAAGAATTTATTTTCCATAGTCACTGTGCTGTACCAAGACTCGTGTCCATAAATTAAGATACTCCTAACCATTACCTTATAAAGTTTGATTTTTGTATGCACAGAGAAATTGTTATTATTCCAAATATTTTTAAGCATTCCCATTGCCTGATTAGCCTTCTTTAACCTTTCCTCGAATTCAAAGTTCAAAGAACCATCCTTGGCTAAATAAGTACCTAAATATTTAAACCTATCAACTTGCTTTACAACCATACCTCCAATTACACATTCCTGCGCATTTTCCATATTCATATTGATTATTTCAGTTTTTCCACAATTAATAACCAAACCCACCTTGCGACCTTCACTCACCAAACAGTCCAACACTCTCTGCATCTCTTCTGGCCCATCACAAATCAAAACTATATCATCTGCATAATCTAAATCCAAAAGTTTCCTGTTCTCTCCCCAAAGTATACCTGCACCAGTTTCTGTTCCAACGCGTTTCAAAATGTAATCAATGACCAATATAAATAGTAAAGGCGATAGAACACCACCTTGAATTACTCCGGACTTGACTTCAAACGAATCACTCAGACAACCATCAACCATCACTTTACAAAATGTGTCCTCATGCATGTTCATAATGACCCTCACAAACTCCTCTGGTATTCCATAATGTCTCATGATCTTCCCCATAGTCTCTCTCGAAACACTATCAAAAGCCTTTTCAAAATCAACAAAACAAAGACTTAACGGTACTCTCATTTCATTAACTTGCTGCATCAAATGCCTAACTATAAAGATCTGATCATTGCAACCACGTCCCTTTCTAAAACCAGCCTGTTCATCCCTCAGAATACCCTCAACCACCGGCTCCAACCTATTTAACAACACTCTACTGAAAACTTTCAAAGCTATCGGTGACAAAGAGATTCCCCTCCAATTACCACATTCACTCAGGTCTCCCTTCTTCGGAACTTTAACAATTACACCATTCTTCCAAACTGCCGTCACCCATATCTTATTGAATAGCTTGGTCAAGATCATTATTAATCTATCCCCCTCCACTTTAAACATTTCCGGAAATAAACCATCCTCCCCTGGTGCCTTATTATTCTTTAACTGTTTTACTGCTTTCTCCACTTCTGCAAGCCTCAACTCTCCTGTTTCTATATTTAAATCTTCCTGAGCAGACGGTATATCCTCTTCTGGTGGTATTGGTCTATTAAGAACTGTCTCAAAATGCTCTTTCCATCTGTTTTTAATATCTCCATCTTTGGTCAATAAATTTCCTTCCCTGTCTCTAACTGGTATTTCCTTGCGTTTACCTGCATTACCACTCAGTTCTCTAATCGATTCATATGCTATTCTTTGACTCTGTCCATCATTTTTGTTTATTAAGATTTCAGTCTCTGCAACCTTTTCATCCACACATCTTCTTTTATCTCTCCTAGCTAACCTTCCTACTTCTGAATTCAAACTCCAGTACGCAGCTCTTGCTAATTCAATCTCTCGTTCATCAACGCATTGCATCTCACTCCTCAATTTAGCCTCACCTCTCTTTTTTATCATATCCCACGTTTCCTCCGATATCCATTTCTTTCTCCTGAATCTATGTCTCCTTCCAATCGTACATTCAGCAGTCTCATGCAAAACTTTGTTCACATCCTCCCACATCTCATCTACACTTCTCTCCCCCTCTTCCAACGTTTCCAACACCAAAAACCTATTTCTGCATTCTAATCTGAATTCCTCCTTTTCTTCTCCTTCCCTTCTAAGCTTAACAATATCGTATCTACCCACACCAGATTTTTCCTTCTGATTTTTAAGTTTAAACCTTATTTTTGCAATGCTGAGTTGATGGTCACTACCAATATCCGCTCCCCGTTTAACATGAACATCTAGCAGAGAACTTCTATGCCTCCTACTGATAGCGATGTGATCAATCTGATTTTTATATTTTCCACACGGCGACACCCAAGTTGTCTTGTGTATATTGCAATGCATCCAGCCATCATAAATGATCATCACATCCTACCTCAAAAACAACATAGTTATACTTCCAGTTCCTCTTCCTTCGGTCCGCGGGTGACCCTACACTCAGTAACAAGCCAAATGGTTTCCTGTACACCAGGACACCATCTACTACATTGTTTGGTAACGATATAACCAAATTATGGCGCCTGGTGGTTTAGTGGGAAATTAAGGCGGTCAAATCGGATTGAGCCGGTGAAGGTTTATATCCAAGGGGTGGTTGGAGTTTATTGCTCATGTAATGCCACTCAGGGATGAGAGGGGCTGGTCACTCTCATCTTAAATGTCAGAACCAACTTGCTTAGCCCCAGGCTCCTATGCCCCTCATGGGGCAACACTGGATTATATGATGAATGCATGAATGAATTCCCACATCTTTTCTTTCACAGCCACTAAAACTGTATCATATCTTGCCCTTCTGCCTAGTTTCATCATATCCTCTAATTATATGCCTTCATATTATGCTGCATTTAGCTTGATGTAAGGTGTTCTACTATACTGCACATCTCCTAGAGCATGGTAATTTGGGTGAAAAAACACAGTGCTGGCAAAAAATGTGCACTACAAACATATAAGGTACTAATGCTATGAAGGGTGACATCTTTTACTTGATTTTTTACTTATATTTTTCATGACATATATACTTGACATTAGTAATCTATGCACTCACCTACTGCTCTGCCTTGCAGTTAAAGTGCCCAGCACCTCCCCTCCCCAAGACAAATATAAGGGAAAACTTGCAGCAAAAGCACTGTATAAATTGTTTTCCATTAGACCTGCCCCAGTAAATTAAAAACACTAAAAGAACACTCTCACTACAAGGTGGAGCACTTGCCATGTGCTTAGACCCCATTATTCCATAATAAAATGTAATAAAAAAAAAGGTAAGTTGCTGCCCATAAAGACCAACAATACATACATGTACAATATTTTTGTGTACAGATGTTGTGCAGGATATAGTGCACCTTGCTGCCCAGTTTACTGTGTACTAAATGAATACCCTGTACTGCTGTACAACTATCACAGTGAACAGCCCTCTCCTCAAACAAAGCACCCTCAATATAACCAACTAATTGGAACAAGACCCTTGATGTTAAAGCCGAACATCATGCTGTTCAGTAATTTCCCAGGCGTCATGGCTTTTACCAAACAAAGATCGCTAAATATACAGCATTACTCGGCCATATACTCAAACACAATAACATCCAGGTTGGTTTACATGGTTCTTTTTCTCAATAAATGCTCTATTTACTAACTGATGTGCTTATTCTTACCTTTCAGGAAGTAACTGCACTGCAAATAAAGACTGCAAGTAGGCCTTAGATAAATCTATGTTTATTTGTCGTTCACTATTTACATGAAAATGTGGGTGAAGGAAACTGACACTGTACATTACCTGTTACATTACAGTAAATACTACATATTAGAGAATAGCAATGCAAACAGTATAGAACAGCTGCATATACATTAAACATTAAAAAAAAAAAAAAAAATGCATTCCACCACTGGCACAGATAGTCACTGATAACCACTACAATCCTGCACTATACTCTACTGTACATTTGTTGTTCAGTATTTACAGGGAAAGTGTGGGTAAAGAAAACTCACTGTACATTAATTATTACATTACAGTAAATACTGTACTACATATTAGCAAATACCAATGCAAACAGTACATAACAGCTGCATGTACATTAAACATGTGTTTAATGTACACACAGTGTGTGTGTGGGGGGGGGGGGAGGACATCACACTGGTGGGCGTTTCCTGCGTGTACATTCCACTACCGAACAAAATTTGTTAAACGAACATAATGTTCGGCCAACGTGGTCGTTCAAACTGCAATTCATGAAAAGAGGGTTCAGTATATCGAAGAATTACTGTATCCAGAGTTTCACATTGTTTTATCATTCATTTTTTTCATTCATTCATCATTCAATCCTATTTTGCCCCATTAGGAGCATAGGAGCCAGGGCTAAGCAAGTTGGTCCGACATTTAAGATACGAGTGACCAGCCTCACTCAGCCCTGAGTGGCATTACGTGAGCAATAAAAGCCAACCACCCCTTGGATATAAACCTTCACCCGCTCAATCCGGCTGGAGCACCGTAATTACCCACTATACCACCAGGCGCCAAAATTTGGTTACATGGTTATCACCCAGAATAGAATATGGTTTTCTGGTGTACAGGAAACCATTTGGCTTATCTCTCAGTGTAGAGTCAGCCACAGGCAGAAGGAAGAGGAAAGAATGAAGGGAAGAAAGACAGAGGAGGGAGTGTAAAGTCACCCGTAAGCAGAAGGACGAGGAAAGAGTGAAGGAAAAATGACAGAAGAGGATGGAAGAAAAGAACGATCGAGGAGAGGAAAGGGCAGACACCCGAGAGCACTACCACACTGAGTGAGTGGACGGTGCGCGCCTCCACTTACCACTGATTATCACCCATGGTTAATACTGTCTTGGCTCAGTAGATTGTATGACACGATCCATGAGGAGTGGCCCGCCACAAGAACGAACAGTAGCTAAAGGGACACTATAGTCCTAAGCATTCACAAGTAGTTTTTTTTGTTTTGTTTCCAACAATCCACTTTCTAAAAGTCTTCCATTGTACTGGCAATCCAGCATAAAAAATAAAATATGTCTTCTCCCTCACTTGTTGGTGAATGGTACCATGCCTGCTTAAAGCCTGAGTTCTTCTTCAATCTTTGCCACATTCTTCATAACTATATAGTTGTTCTCACACCTAAATGAATAGACGTGTTGCCGGTTCTGGGTAAACATGGCAAGGGCACTCTACCATGTACTTAGTAGCTCATGGTATATGGATCTTTTAATTTAATTTATCAGCTGCGCTGATCAAGACATGATAACCTTAATTTTTCGTGGCTGGAGGGAAGCAGCCACCATATTGGTAATGACGTCAGTATTCACACTGCAGATGATGCTCCAACCTATCTTACAAGACTTTACCAGTAACAGCAATAATAGTTGTCAAGACATTTACTGACATGGCCACCGCAGATCCAAACTACCCCCTTCAGGTATGTTCTGAGGGAATACTCTTCACGGTGTAAATGGGTGGTACCTTTTAGGTAAGTAAATTGTGGTGAAATCAACTAAAAGTAGCTTACAGCTACACCACTGCCGAGCGGTGCTTGTGTCTCATGAGGTGGAAAGTGTTTAAAGTATGGTGTGCAGTATTAGTTATGTGAATTTATATTGGTATTATGCTAATGAATATTTAATATTATTCATTAACAGTTTTCTGAGAGAACAGTTTGTGAGTGACGATGAACTTGATTGTAAAGTATCTTCAGTAGGGTGCGATGAAATACCTAATCAGCAGTCATTTACTGAACTGGCACTTTTAATTGGTAAGTGCTATAGATTTTATCACCATATAGGTTCATACACACCTAATTATCTGAAATCCGGTCAAATTTTTGTGTTTAATTATCTTAAAAAGGAAAATCCAGATTCACAGCAAAAATGTGCTAAAATTAGCGGAAGTGTATCTCCTTTATCTAAACAACTTGCCTTGGCAGACTTCTCTGTATAAATATAACCATACAAATGCATTTATTTTCACTTTAATCAGTATTTGTGCAAAACAGAAGCCTGTCAAGGCGTGTTGGTGATCTAAAGTAAAATACTCACTAACCTTAGCACGTTTTTGCTTAGAATCCAAATTTTCTATTAATAGTTAAATGAAGCACAGTTTTTTTTACCGAATTTCAGATAATTAGGTATATATGAACCTATATGGTGAAGAAAATAATATTTCCACAACAGTAAAGACTACATTCCAGCACTGGGAACTTCTGACGAGCAGCCAGCCACCAATGCTTTCGTTTATTGTTATTGGTTGGTACACAGAGGAGTAATTTCCCTGGTGTGCTTTTGTTTGTGCACTTTCACATTGGAACGAAACACTAGCAATTATTCCTCTTGTCACTTGGCATTCTTGGAGGTCAGAGATAAGCACAGTGAATGCAGGCTAAATGTAAACAAAGTCGACTATGCTGCCTCAGGTTGAGTAGTGACCAGTGGTGGGCAGCGCAAATGAAAAAGGACCTTGCACAAGCGCAATGCCCAATCCAGAATTCACTGCCTTGCGCAAGCGCAACTGCGCAGTCTGACTAATATTTAGCTTGCACAATGTCGTAAAGTGCAAGCGCAAACCATTTGCATATATTTGTGGGAATTACTGTAAAATACTGAGATATTTAAACAAATTAGCATACTCTGATTTATTATTATTCTATCTCTTTATCTATTGTCAGATGCCTTAATCCCATAAGGGGTGGCCAAATTTAACTGAAATTATTAACCATGAAATAAAATGATTCACTTGACACACTGACTAAGGCAGTAGGACTGGAGCAAGGCGTTGTTAATTCATGGAAGTTCAAACAGAGGAGTGAGCGGTGCAGAGAGACAGGGAAACAAAGGCTGTGATATTGCCAGATATACTTTTATCTGCATTTTCTCAAGACGTTATATTTAATAATTTAATACAGATATACAACAGCACATGCGATTACTTACAAAAATCATTAAAACATTTTTCTTTAAATCAAATTTCCACAACCTAATAAATTATTAGACTGTGGATGTTTGATTTAAATATGTTTTAATGATTTTTGTATATATAATATATATAAGTACACCGCTTCCCGTCCGATCAGCGAAGTTAAGCAACGTTGGGTCTGGTTAGTACTTGGATGGGTGACCGCCTGGGAACACCAGGTGCTGTTGGCATAACATTCTCCCTACGTGTCAAGTGGGGTTGGTGGAGGATTAGTGCCCCCTCCCTGTAAAACAATTAACTCTAAGCCCTTGGCCACCCTGTTTGGGATACATGGCATCTGGCAATGAATGAATGAATGAAAAATTTTTGTAAGGAAGTGCATATGCTACTCTTAATATATAATGTATTTTTAATTTATTATTATTTATTACTAATAATAATGTTAAAATTTTAAAATACATTATCTCTGTTGAAGCATTTAAAGAAAAGCTACTACCCTCACGCCTCCCCACAACCCTCACTACCCGCCCGAGCCTCCTCCATCCCATGTCCAACTATTCAGGCAGCTCTCAAGACTATGTGTCCCGTGGAGGTGTGCAAGGCAGGTGAGCAAGTGCAAATTTAGTTGTGCAAGCTCAATTAAATTTGCGTTTGCACATCTGCCTTTTCATGTGCAAAAGTGCAATATTGCGCAAGGTCTCGTGCAGTGAGGAATGCGCAAATGATATTCACCAGAGCGCAGCGGTGCACAACTGCGCATTGCGCAAGTCATTGCGCACCTGTCCAGCACTGCTAGTGACGTCATGACCAATCAGAGGCCGTTTCAGAGTCACGTGATTTTTCAGCTACTTTATCAATTACTGTACTTTTTCATGTATCTGCACAATTTTGGGGGGAAAAAATGGTTGACATAGTAATTTTCTGTGGATTTTTTACCTATACAAGTACACTCAATCCTCATAAATCGCGTGTTCATAAATCACGGACTTGTAAATCACGGCTAGGTGGCCGTCAGACTGCCATCAACCTTAAATCACTGTTAAGTCACAAAAATCACGGATCTAGTCATCCAAGTGGGCCTTTTCCGAGGAGAACCGTAAACCGCGGCATTCAAACTGAAAATCGCAACCCAACAACCAATCACCACATGTCCCTGGTGGCATATGTGCATACTAACGCCGCCATGTTGTTGCCAGTCCACACACAATAGACAGTTGCCGTGGAGTACATGAGTTACCTGCCTTTTTTGTGCAACTTCCCCCTGCCTCCTACCTGCCATGGCCCCTCCCGACCCCCAAATGAAGCGCTCTAAGCAGTATGGCGTCAAGAAGCTGCCGCAGTTGTTGTACAGTCAATGTTTGGAGCTCATTCGTCGTGCTGAGAGGGGAGAGAAGTTTTCAAAGCTGGCGAAAGAGTTTGGGAAGAACAAGTGCTGAGAGGTTCTAAGTTCTTCCCAACACCCCCCCACTCCATTCACTTAAGCAATTTCGTCATTGGATTAAGGTGAGATCCCTTAACATGGCTTATTTCTATTTAATACATGCAATGAATATTCCTAAATTTGTATGTTTGTGTTTGATGGTGCCTAGATAAGTGTAGGTAGGGTGCTGTGGTGGCGGGTTGGCCAAAGTCCAGACCCAAATTAATTCTTCGCATAAGAGTTATTATTCGTAAATCACGGAATTCGTAAATCACAGCAGTGGTCCAGACCCAAACTGCCACGATTTACGAGGACTGAGTGTATCTTGATTTTTAAAAATTTTGACCGAAAACTCGTCTATTTTCAGGTCCCAAGCGAATAAGAATTTTTTCTGAATGGTTTTCCAGTAACCACATTTCAAATTTTTCCACTTTTGAACTGATACTGGAGAGGACTTAAAACCATTTACCCCATTCATCACACTTGAATTTCTTCACTCCTTAACCCTTTTTCTCTATGACACCATGATCGTGTCTTCCCCGGCAGACTCCGTGACGACACGATCGTGGCTGCCTTCAAATGTCCCGCTCATGTGAGAATGGGAAGTATGTTTTGGTTGAGGCTAGACATCACATATCGAGGCTTATGATTGGCCCATTGTTTCCCAATCTCTCTGGCTATCCAATCATGTCCCAGCTTTTATTACAGAGTCAAATAGACAGCAGTAGGTCCGCCATCTTGCTTTGAGTGGAAATAGGGTACATGCTATATATTATCCTTTTTAGCAGATTTACAAGTGAAATAGCTAATATATGTATACATCCACCGATAAATGAGTATTTCAGGCATAAGTTGTGATATATGACATTACATGACAATGTTGTTTTGGGCTATTACTGATGGAAATAAATGAACATGGATTTGCTATATCTGCCCCAAGTGAAACAAGGGATTTTGCCCAGAATACCACCCCAGCTACCACAAGAAGCCCAGGGAATAGCCTGTACATCTTCTACGAATATCTATACACCTGTATGACTTCGAACACCAGTTTCATGTCTGTACACACATTACACGAGTTGTAAATTCTTTACGTATTTGGTCAGCAATACTGCCCTTTTTATTTTTATTTTTTTTTATATCTGCCCATGATCATTATTCCTTTTTTCTGATTTTATCATGGCAAAGAGCTGCTTCTAAGCTTTCCAATGATATACTGTAACCCCACATTTTGTCTGGTATTTTGAATGCATAAAATATCAAACAAAACAGACAGTTTGAAATTTCCCACTCGTTTCTTATGCACAAAATCCTATGGTGCTGCGAAATTTAACTCCGGAGTATAAGGGTTAATGAATTAAACAGCGTTGGATGACATCAAATGAGTCAACCATTTACCACATTAAGCACACTAGAAACTCTTCCCTCCTCAATGATTTAATAGGTGTCTGGTGAGACTGCTTTTCCAACCATACTGTTTGCCACATTCATCACACTTGAAATTCTTCACTTTTGAATGAGTTAATAGGTGTTGATTAAGAGCACTCTTGTATGCAAATCGTTTACCACATTTATCACACTTGAAATTCTTCACTCCTGAATGAATTAACAGGTGTCTAGTGTAATCACGCTTCTGCGCAAATTCTTTACCACATTCATCACACTTGAAATTCTTCACGCCTGAATGGGTTAATAGGTGTTGAGTGAGACCAGGCTTGTGTGCAAATCGTTTACCACATTCATCACACTTGAAATTCTTCACTCCCGAATGAATTAACAGGTGTCTGGTAAGATCACTTTTATGTGCAAATTGTTTACCACATTCATCACACTTGAAATTCTTCACTCCTGAATGCATTAATACGTGACTGATGAGATCACCCTTTTGTGTGAATCGTTTACCACATTCATCACACTGGAAATTCTTCACTCCTGAATGAATTAACAGGTGCTGAGTGAGACCAACCTTCTGAGCAAACAGTTTACCACATTCATCACACTTGAAATTCTTCACCCCTGAATGAATTAACAGGTGCTGAGTGAGACTAAACCTACGTGCAAATAGTTTACCACATTCCTCACACTTGAAATTCTTCACTCCTGAATGAATTAACAGGTGTTTGGTGAGATCACAGTTCTGTGCAAATCGTTTACCACATTCATCACACTTGAAATTCTTCACTCCTGAATGAATTAATAGGTGTTTGGTGAGATCCCCCTTCTGTGTAAATCGTTTATCACATTCATCACACCTGAAATCCTTCACTCCTGAATGAATTAATAGGTGTTGAGTGAGATTACACTTCTGTCCAAATAGTTTACCACATTCATCACACTTGAAATTCTTCACTCCTGAATGAATTAACAGGTGTTTGGTGAGATCCCACTTCTGTGCAAATAGTTTACCACATTCATCACACTTGAAATTCTTCACTCCTGAATGAACAACTGCATGTTGCATAAGACGGCTCTCAAAAGGAAATGCTTTACCACACTCTAAACATCTGAACTGCTTAACTTCAGCTGAGGACACTGTGTCCAGGACAATCTCATTGCTACTGGGGAACATTTTGTCACCCACCTCACACTCTAACTTTATATCTGGTTCTTCCTTTACCACCTCCATTATTTTGTCACTCACCTCACACTCTGACTGTACATCTGGTTCTTCCTTTACCACCTCCATTATATCATTCCCTCCACCTCTCTCAACTTCCACTATACTTCAGTTACTCTACTTTGGTGTTAATCTTACTGTCTACTACCAACAGGATGACTTACCTTCACTGAACCAACACTCAGTCAAAAGATGTTCCCATTACAATGAACAATGTCAAAAATTCATTCCCGTTACTGGATAATTATTGTAAGTACATAAAAAGGATAAAATTTCAACACAGTTTACTTCTTTAATCCTTTGGCCGCGATCTATCATTTCTCGGTCATTCTCCTGGTCTAAGTCCCTAAAAAAATGAATGTGCTAATTATAACTCTGTTGTTACTTTTCCACTAGCAAATGACCATGTAGTGATAATGATGATGATGATGATGATGGTCACAAGTGCACCTGTCTCTATGAGAAAAGTGAGTCTCTGAGAAAATAATTAATTTTTGCTGTTGTGTAATTTTGCAATAATGACAAGATCATTTATGTCAAGCAAGGTTTTTCACTAGTCTATCTACACCAGACACATGTACACTGTTTGTTGGCACATAATGAAAAATCAAAACTAACTGTATTTGTACGAGAACATTGTGATTTTCTGAGAAAAAATGCAAAAAAATTCTCTAATTTTGCTATAATGATGAGATTATTTACTTCACACAAGGTTTTTCACTTGTATATATAAACCAGACACATGTACACTGTTGGTTGGCACATAAAAATAAAAACTTACTGTATTTATACAAAAACAACAATTGTGCGGACGGAAATGTTTTTTTCGGCTGTGGACTGTAGTTACCTAATGCGTCTTGAAGAATAATTAGCAGGGTGACCACAGTCGCCTAACATGGACAAAGGATTAAACATTGCTAACACGTGAATGCTTCTGAACAGTAGCTTTAAACATACAGGCCATCACTGCTGCGTCAAGCTGTCAATTCAGACTGATATTACCACTGTCTTTCTTATTTAAACAGCAGTGACCTATTGTCTCTGCAGCAACGGATACTGCAAAGGATACCAAACCAGGTAAATCATCCAAGATCAGCTCCTATGTGGGAAAAAACCCACAAGATACTACATAGAAAATAACCCATAAGTTGCTGGCTGAGGTACCTATTGTTGGATGTGCTAACACAACATGAGATGTGCCCTCAGTCCTGTTTTAAACTTATTATCCATTACTTAGGCAGTACCCTGATGCAGCACCCTGATGACGACAGTGTTTACGACTGCTTTACTGCTCTGACCTCAGCTGTGAACCTGGAACAACAGCTGCCATTAGACCAGAATCTCCATCAACTTAGTCTAGTGAACCCTAATTTTGCATGGAGCTCATTTATGTTGTGGAAAACTAAAAAAAAAAGTTCAGATTCACTTTTACAGTTATTAAATTTAACAGCAATAAAAGACATAAGGAAATGTATATAAAAAAAGCTAAAGAAAAAATGCTGTGTCTTTGTCTTATTAAGGGCTGGTATGCAAATCTTTGGGTACAACATGTTATAAACAAAACAAACAATTTATTTGACATTTATCACTTACAGTGTCATTCATGATCAATACATCTTTAACTCTTAAAATTTTATGTTAACTCCATGAGTAATCATCAAGTAACTGCTATATTATTTTTGGAATATATTCTGAGTTTCCTGCCACTCATTACTGTGCATCAGAGACATGAATAACATTAATGGTGGCACAGCTGGACAGTAAATCATAGTATACTGGAAGTATTCCTGTACTGAAGATAACATTTGCACAAGGCACAGTATAATCTGGTAATACATTAGCCATGTAAAACAATGGTTTATAGTAAAACACTTTATACAGACCGAGCCAGAAACATCAACATGAAGATTTGAGTCTTGGCACAATCATTACCTTTTAGCTGGGGTCTGCAGAGTCCACATAAGCTCCTCTGATGAACTGACTGCAAGCTGCCTTGTGCATGTCCAGTTGCCCTCTCACCACACACCTTAATCACAGATCACTTCATTACATACACAACAGCAGACTATCTAGTGGACAAGTACTTAGTGTTACATGAACGCAACTATGTAATACTTTTAGAAGTCACTGGCCTGGAATCAACAGATTAATGTGTACTTCCTGAGGAAACACAGAAACCAGTACAGCTTAAATGTAAGCATTCCTAAAACAAAGATACATACAACAATTGTTATTACATAATTTAAACAATGACTGAAGGTAGTAGGTGGGGGCAACCATCATCCACTCATTTGATGTTTGGTAGTACTGAACTTCCCTCTTCTCATTTTATTTTTGTGTCTGCCTTCCTCCCACCTTACTTCTCCCTTCCCTTTGTTACTTTTTATTACTCTCCTTTCCATATCAGGTGGCTCTATGCTCAGTGACAACCCTAATAGTTTCCTATAACCTAGGAAACCGTTACAACTCAGGTTGGTAACAATGTAACCAATTACAAGGTGGAGTGGTACTGCTATGGTGTCCCTATTAACTGGGTGGAGAGAAGCAAACATGGCATTAATCCAGGAACCTTGCCACACTATTCCCTGCACCTTGCCAGGGGCATAGCGAAGGGGTAGGGGGTCGGAGGAGGCAGCCGCCCCTCCCCCCTGAGGGTCTTGAAATCGTGTGGGGCTAAAAAAAATAATAAATCTTTAAAAATAAATAAATAAATAAATAAATCACTTGAGAGAGAGAGAGAGAATCGTGGTGAGTCATTCTCATGCAGACATAATTTTGGATCGGTTCTCAAAGAGAAAAGCAAGATGACTGAATCTCCTTTTATGAATATACAGTACTGTCATGACATGCAAAATTGCTGAGAACATATATATGTAACTAGAATAGGTGTTTTTTTTATTTTAGTTGATACAGCGCTTATTGAGTACTGTACCATTATGAAAGAGAGTAAGAAGAGAGTGGATGAGGAATTTGGAAGGAATTTGAGTGTAAAGTGGAGGGACTGTAAGAAAATGTTCTGGAGAGAAGTGAAAAGAGTAAGACAGGGTGGAAGTGAAGTTAGCAGGGGAGTGAAAGATAAAAATGGTAGATTACTAGTGGAGAAGGGAGAAAAAGTGAGCAGATGGAGAGAACACTTTAAGGAATTGTTGAACGTAGAGGATGGAAGTAATGCGAGTATAAGTGGCTGGGGAATGGCTGGGAGAAGGAGGAAGGTGAGAAGACAGGCAGAAATCAGTAGGACAGAAGTTGTGGAAGCAATGAAGAAAGTTAAATCGGGGAAAGCCCCAGAAATTGATGGAGTGTGTGGTGAAATGCTGAAGCATGGGGAAGAGATAGTAGTAGAATGGATGTGGAAGATGTGCAGATTGGCCTGGGAGGAAGGTAGAGTCCCGGAGGATTGGAAGTCAGGTATAATTATTCCCTTGTACAAAGGAAAAGGGGAAAAAGAAGTGTGTGGTAATCATAGGGGCATTTGTCTTCTTAGTATAATAGGAAAAGTGTATGGTAGGATAATTATAGACAGAGTTAGAGAAAGAACAGAGAAATTAGTTGGAGAAGAACAGGGAGGCTTTAGGAAGGGAAGAGGTTGTGTAGATCAGATATTCATTCTTAGATCTTTAGTGGAAAAGTTTCTAGAGAAGGGAAAGAAGTTGTACGCAGCTTTCATGGATTTGGAGAAAGCATATGACAGGGTGGATAGACAAGGATTGTGGAAAGTGTTAAGAATATATGGAGTGGATGGGAAGTTGTTGAATGCTGTGAAGAGTATGTACGATGGTGCGAAGGCTGCAGTGCGTGTGGATGGTGAACTAAGTGAATTTTTCTCTTTGAAAGTTGGTTTGAAACAGGGATGTGTCATGTCTCCATGGTTGTTCAATCTGTACATGGATGGGGTAATAAAAGAGGTACAAGGTAGGGTAGTGGATGTTGGAGTGGCCCTGGTGAGAGAGGATAGTGTTTGGAAACTCCCTGTACTGTTGTTTGCAGATGATACTGTGTTGTTGAGTGAAAACGAAGGGGAGCTGCAAGGCTTGGTGGATGAGTTTGAGAGAGTGTGTAAGAAACGGAACCTAAAGGTGAATGTAGGGAAGAGTAAAGTGATGGTCTTTGAGAGAGGTGAAGTCAGTGAATGTACAGCGAGGTTGGATGGTGAGGAATTGGAAAATGTGAGTACGTTTAAGTATTTGGGTAGCGTGATGAGTAAGGATGGAGGTTTGGAGGGTGAAGTGCTTGAAAGGGTACAGCAGGGAAGAAAGGTTGCTGGTTCCTTGAAAGTAGTGATAAGAAACAGGGAAGTGAGCATGGAAGTAAAAAAGTTACTACATGACAGTATTGTGATACCAACTCTAACGTACGGAAGTGAAGCTTGGACATTGTTGGAAGGACACAAGTCAAGAGTGAGAGCAGTGGAAATGAGTTATTTAAGAGGAGCCTGTGGAGTCACGTGGAGAGACAGGCTGACGAATGAGGATATAAAGGAGCGTTGTGGTGTGGATGTGGATGTGATAGGAAGCGTTGTGAGGAACACACTGAGGTGGTTTGGCCATGTGGAGAGGATGGAGGGTGAAAGACTGACGAAGAGAGTGTATGTGAGTGAGGTGGAGGGCGGAAGAGGGAGGGGGAGACCGAGGATGAGATGGAGGGATGGGGTGGAGAGGTATATGAGAGAGGGGGGTGTGAGTTGGGAGCAGGGCAGTGAAATGGCGGGGGACAGGGTGATTTGGAGGCGATTTGTTTGTGGCCACCCCAAACGGGATTGAGACGTCTGGCAATAGATAGATAGACCATTATGAATGAGACTACATTTATTTGTCTGAGTTTGACTATGCTGTATGATTTTGTTAAACAGTGTTTCCTTCTCGTTAAATTAATCAGAACTATGATTTCTTAAGCAATATTTTGTTCAAAGTATGAAAACGATCAGCTCCAATCAGTGCTGGAGCTTTTATTACGTATGATCAAAGTAGAAATCAGGTGTATATACACACACACACACACACACATATCCTTTTATTCATCAATGATCTTCTAAGCTGTACATCTAACCCTATCCACTCATACGCTGACGACTCCACCCTTCACCTTTCCATTCGGTTCCCGCAACGCCCATCTCAACAGTTACTTCAACAAGCAAGGGATGAGGCTGTGGCACACCTAATGTCTGATTTGGCTCGTATCTCTGACTGGGGTAAAAATAATATGGTTGTCTTTAATGCATCTAAGACTCAGTTCTTACACCTATCAACCCGACGAAATCTTCCACAGGTATACCCACTAATGTTTAATAATATTCAGCTTAATCCTGCATCATCCTTGAACATGCTTGGGGTTTCATTTACTCAGGACTTATCTTGGAAAGATCATATTACATCTCTTGTAAAATCTGCTTCCAAGAGATTGGGTGTGCTAAGCCGACTCCGCTCTTTCTTTACCCCTACACAATTGTTGACTCTATACAGGGGTTTTATCCGCCCCTGTGTGGAGTACAACTCTCATGTGTGGGGAGGCTCCCCACATACAGCTCTTCTCAATAGGGTGGAGTCAAAGGCTTTTCGTCTCATTAACTCTCCTCCTCTTACTGACTCCCTTCAACCTCTGTCTCTTCGCCGCACTGTTGCATCTTTATCTCTTTTCTATCGCTACTTTAATGATCACTGCTCCTCTGAACTGTCTGCTTGCATTCCTCCACCTCTACGACGGGCGCGTAGCACCCGTCTGGCAGCAAACTCTCATCCTTTTTCTGTCCAACCCTCTAATGCAAGAGTTAACCGTTACTCCCAGTCTTTCATTTATGCAACAGGTCAGCTCTGGAACTGTCTCCCTCTGTCTGTATTTCCTGCTGCCTATGATCTCCAGTCTTTCAAACGAAGTGTGTCCAGGCATCTCAAAATGATTGGATCTTGAATTTGGCTCTATATTGTATTTTGTTTTTCTCTTGGAGGGAACTGTTACTGCGGGCTCATGGCCTTTGGTTCCTTCTTCCTCGCATAAAAAAAAAAAATATATATATATATATATATATATATATATATATATAGTAAGACCTCACTATAACGGACTAATTGGGGCCCAAACCATTCCGAAAAATGCGAAATTCCGATAAAAGCGACATCCGGACTTCCCCCTGCTATTACGGACATTTTCCGATATATCAGACAGCAGTCCGGATTGCATGAACGGTTCTTAAACTGTTTTGACTACCAATGCAGTACTGTACTGTGTTATTACTTCACTACATGAATCAAATGGTATAATATGTATAATAATTCTGTACTGTACACTGATAAACATGACTTTTATTTACCTTTTTGTGGCGAACATAGCTGAAGTGGTCAGGCAGTCTGGACTGCTTCTGGCTTTATAGGACTTTTTCCGATATATATAGGAATTTAGTCCGGTAGTTCCTCGAGTCCGATAAAAGCAAATTCCAGTCTATTGAAGTCCATTATATCGAGGTTTTACTGTATATATATATATATATATATATATATATATACAGTATAAAGCACCTTTTTTCTTAGAAGAGTCAATTAACAATAGCAGAAACACACACACACACACACACACATATATATATATATATATAGATAGATAGACAGATAGATAGTATAAAATACTTTTCTTCGTAGAACAGCCAATTAAGAATAACAGACACGGCTTACCCTTTTAGTTTAACCAAGCAGGTAGAATTCCAAAGCATGGCACATTTATAATTATAGATGATGTATGGACTACGGAAGTGGTTCTTAATATGTTGTATGATACATGAGTCTTGAGGTACCAAGAGATTTGTGAAATTTTTAAAATTACATTGCTTTCCTTTAGAACACAATATGTTTTTATCACCTTTTGTCCAATGAATTTTGACCTTTCCGGGTTCCAACTAACTTAGCTAAGATTATTATGCTCTCAAATGCATGGAAAATGCACATGAGACTCCCAGATGCATTATTGTTCTTTTATTCCATAAGGATCATTAAAAAAGCTTTTTCCAGCCAAAATCATTTTCTTGCTCTATTTTTCGCAATTTTCACTTGGGTGAGTTATCATCTAAATATTCCAATACATACTTCATAGGCCTCAGAAAGCCCCTAATAGTACTTAACTTTCAAAAATTTTGCTGGGGGGGCTCACAGTGCCTCCCCAGACCCCCCCAGCCACAGAGGCTCACTTTGCTCGCCTCCCACCACCTTTTCATAAATCTATAGACATCTTTCTCCCGCTCCCTCCTTGTGAGTTTTCTGGCTACGTCCCTGCACCTTGCTTGGGTTAGGGACTGTCATCCACAAAGGAACATCAGGTAATTACATGAGACAACCCTGCAGTGTTGCTTTCCTGTAGATTATGGGTCTGCTTGGCCAGACAGTCTGGGGTTGACCAGCAACAAAAAACAACCACTGACTGTATCACATAACTGGCAAGTCCTATGTGGTGAATATGGGTGCCAAGTTACTCCACCTAGTGCCACCTCTGCACCACTAAACAATATGGTAGGTAGCCACTGACTGCTCTCACATTTGTTTCCCAGTGTAGACTGGATGCTTCCAATACCAGCCTAGTACTGTTACACTGACTTATTCTACGTTCTGTTGCTGCCAAAACCCTCTAGAATCATAGGACTGACATTCTACATTTTGTCACTGCCAAATCTGTTTAGAATCATAGCATGTTAAAAATGGCAACTGCGTTGGATTCCATCACAGGAGGTGCTATACACAATTTTCAGGACAGGGATCATGACGCCTAAACAGATTGTGGTAGCACGATGCACCTCTAGGTGGCAGTACTAACATGCACTGTGAGTCAGTGTGTCATGGGGTGAGGAGCTAGGTGGATGTGGAGATTTATGACATTCATTTGTTTGCTCTTGTGCATGTGTCATCAGGTGATTTTCGAGACAGATATGAAAAAGGAACAGTGAATTTGCATCATATTTTGTGCAAATCTCAAGAAAAATGCAAAGGAGACTCTGACAATGATTCGACAAGTGTTTGGTGAGCAATCTCTTCGTCGGACACAGGTGTTTCAGTGGCAGGCATGGTTCAAGGACAGTCGAACATCAGTTGACGATGACAACCACATGGTGTCCCTCAATCAGCACAACTCTCAGAATGTCGCAAAAATTCAGCAGCTCATCAGTGAGGATCAACATCGGAGCACTGACAACACTGGTGAGGAGGTGGGCACTGGTTTTGTGACATGTCAGAGAATTCACACTGAAGAACTGGGCAAGTGCCACATCACAGCCAAATTTGTCCCCAGGCTCCTGACAGCTGATCACATGCAGCAACATGTTGATGTCTGCACTGAGCTTCTTGGACTTGCCTCAGAAAATGAAACCAACTTGTCCAGGCCCTCTGTGACTTTTTTCTGTTCCCAAAAATGAAGACTGAGCTAAGAGGACATTGTTTTGATACCACTGAGGACATCCAGAAGGAACAGCAGGCAGTGCTTGAGACTCTGGTCGAAAAGGACTTCCAGGGAGCGTTCCAGCAATGAAGGAAGCTCTGGGACCAGTGTATCAATGTGCAAGGGAACTACTTTGAGGGTGATGATGGCCAACAGGAGCTATGGTGAGTTTTCAAATTTATATAGCATTAGTCCAGAAAATTTTGGCTAGCACCTTGTATATAACCCCTCCAGTTCAGTATATTTTTCCATAAGCTGAATAAATTCGTCCTTAGGTATCCATAATAACTGAAGACAGGACAACATGAGCTTAGTTCAATACTTATTGTTACAGGTGGTGGTAAGTGGGGGCGCTCACCATCCACTCACTCGATGTAGTGCTGCTCTCGAATATCTCCCCTTTCCTCTCCTCCATCCCTCTTTTCTTCCATCCTCTTCTGTCTTTCTTTCCTTCATTCTTTCCTCATCCTTCTGCCTACGGGTGACTTTACACTCCCTCTTCTGTCTTTCTTTCCTTCATTCTTTCTTCTTCCATCTGCCTGTGGGTGACTATATTGACAAGCTAAGTGGTTTCCTGTACACCAGGAAACCATTTTACTGTGCTGGGTGGTAACCATATAACTAAATTTTGGTGCCTGGTGGTTAGTGGGTAATTACAGAACTCGAGTCGGATTGAACCAGTGAAAGTTTACATCCAAGGGGTGAATTGGGATTACTGCTCATGTAATGCAGCTCAGGGATGAGTGAGGCTGGTCATCCATAACTTCTATGTCAGGACCAACTTGCCTAGCCCCAGTCTCCTACGCTTCTTATAAGGCAACGTAGGACTGGATAATGAATAATGATGAATGATGAAACAAGCCAAAACTTACATTACCTATTGAAACACGTCTTACCTGACTTAAATTGTCTAACCTGTCAATATAACCAAACCCAACAAAAAATAACCTAACCCAACTTAACCAAGCCAACCCTAACCTAACACAGCCTAAACTAACTTTATTTCACCTTAACCTAGCCTAATCCAACCTATATTAACCCTTTCGCACTCTGTTGACGCCACCTGAGTCCAACCACTTCCAAGTACTTAGTGACTGTCTTTTGCCAGCCCAGAACTCACTCCCCACACTCCTAACTCAGCAATTTGTGCGGTATCAGAAATTGATTTCAATCATTCATTTCCCTGCCCTTATGGTAACTGTATTATTTTGAAACTGATTTATATTATAAATTAATGAATGATCTTCCTAATGAACAAAAAAATAAAAAAATAAAAATGGAATTACTATATCGTATCACTCACCTATTTATTCAATGCTCATTTACTCACTGACATATAAACATTTCAGCAATGATTATAGAATACTGTAGAGTATTTATCTTCGATCCATTTTGTGAAAATATGGCACTTCAAGCTATACTAGAAAATTTTTAATGGCATACGGAATAACAATAGTCGTTCATTACACCTGGCTGCTCTGAGTGAGCCGTTTCCTATCATTCCATTCTCACCCACCCAGACCTCATGCTCCCCACATTCTTCCCTCAGTGATTTGTGCAGCATCGAAATACAATTACAATCATTTCATTACCCAATTGTTGTGAAAAAAGTACAATGTGTATTGTATATATGTCAGTGAGTGGTGTGGATGTGATAGGAAGCGTTATGAGGAATACACTGAGGTGGTTTGGCCATGTGGAGAGGATGGAGGGTGAAAGACTGACGAAGAGAGTGTATATGAGTGAGGTGGAGGGGGAAAGAGGGAGGGGGAGGCTGAGGATGAGATGGAGGGAAGGGGTGGAGAGGTATATGAGAGAGGGGGGTGTGAGTTGGGAGCAGGGCAGTGTAATGGCGGGGGACAGGGCGACTTGGAGGTGATTTGTTTGTGGCCACCCCAAACGGGACTGAGGCGTCTGGCAATAGATAGATAGATAGATAGTAAATGAATACATTACTGAACAATAAAGTATGGTGTTTTGTGTACTTTTTTTTTTTCATTCATTACAAAGATCATTTATTCATTTGTAACATATATCAGTTTCATAAAAATAGTTAAAAATTAGGGCAGGGGAATGAAATGATTGTAATCATTTTTCGATGCCGCACAAATCACTGAGGAACGTGGGGAGCGTGAGGTCTGGGCAGGTGAGAATGAAATGATAGGAAACAGTTCACTCAGAGTGGCCAGGCATGATGAACGACTATTGTTACTCCATAAACCATAAAAAATTTTCTAGTATAGTTAAAAGTGTCATTTTTTTATGAAATGGATCGCAGATAAATGCTCTACAATATTCTATAATCATCATTTATATGTCTGTGAGCAAATGAGCATTGAATAAATAAGTGAATGATACAATATGGTAATTCTTTTTCTTTTCTTTTTTTTTTTTTTTTTTGTTCAATAGGAAGATCAAACAACAATTGTGAAAAAAAAATACAGCAAATTAGATGGTTGGACTCGACATGTCGAAAGACTGTGAGTGGCTGATTTCACTTGGATGAATCCTGAGTCAAAAGAGTGCGAGCAGTTGGATTTCACTTGAACGAATCCTGCGTCGAAAGAGCGTGAGCAGTTGGATTCTTCACCTCCTATTAAGGTCCATTAGGATATTTTTAACATCATTTTCAGGCCATACAAAATTATCAACTTAAAATCAACTGTAGCCCAGTACATAATATATATATATAGGCCTATATATATATATATACATATATGTACAGTGAGTCCTCGAAATATGAAAACCCAAAGTACAAATTTTCGATGGTATGAAATCAATTAATATAGGACAAATTCCACAGTACGAAAATATGTCTCGATGATACGAAAATCGATACTCGATACGAAAGGAAATGCAGAGATAGCCCGATTATCCAGACTATATGATGTGAAGAAGTGCCTGAATAGTCTAAAATCATGATTAATCTGGAGGAAACAAAAAACACAAGTACTGTTAGATTGATTTATTTACCAGTAAATGTACAATGAAAACCCTGTTTCTACTAGTGCGTGTTTCAAATGGTTCGATTTTTCCATGCTATATTCGTCAGACTTTGGAAGATACTTGTGTCTTTCATTGTACACTCGATGCAGCAGAAAGACCCTACCAATTCAAAATCCTCCAGCTTGTTTCTGTAATTTTCTGACAACTTTCAGTTTGGCAAATTACTTTTTCTTGCCGACGAATTTCCTCCCCGTTATTATCGTCACTTTCCCCTACGATCGTTTCCAGCACAGTAGAAGAAACTCAACATGCTCAAAGGTGGATATCGTTTCCCAATTTCCCAATTGGAGGTTAGGTTAGGTTATAATTATTAGGTACAGATCAGCTCATTTAGGCCAGGTTTAGTTAAACACTTAGGGAAGAACAGTCCTTTCTGCCATTATGTTAATGAAATAAACAAGAGTTGTCACACCAGAACACCTAAAAATGATGGGGAAACAGATTTAATAAGAAATGTTTACTGTATTTACCAACCCAGATATAATCTGAAAAATATAACAGACTATCAGCAAGAACTGATTTGTTAAGGTGCTTTTACTGCTTAAAGTAAAACGTATGTCTAGCCCCCTCAATGGCTGTGGGTTCAGATATTTGCATGCTCCCGTGGTCAGACTTGGGCCATTCTTTCAAAGTTCTAAAATCAAATTCTTTTTCTTACATATGTGAAAAGACTCGTCTGGCACACCTGGCTTTTTATTTTTTTATTATTTCTCCTCTAAACCCATCCTGTGATTTGCTATGATTCGTGAAAGAATTAATAAAATTAGGATGCGTGTTACATCAGCATGTATACATCGGCCGAAAACATCTGGGAAGAAGTGAACTGTGAAGGCCAGACTGCTTGAGGTGGTAGAGTATGGTCATGTAAACACACCAGTGACCCTCATTCCCTTCCCATAATTGCTCGCAGTTTTTTATAGCTCACCCTAACTAAACGTCACTGAGACCAATACAGTAAGGCATTGTTCAGGGCCAGCAGCTATGAAAGCGATAATGGAATACATTATTGTTTGTATCAGTCCTCTCTCTTTCACACATACACATAAGAACAAACAAAAGAATGAGCAGTAAATGTACACTAACTCTAAGGAGAAGAAATAACTGTGCTCAGTCGGTCCGAAATATATTGGGAAGAGTGATACCGAATGAATGTGGAACTGAATGCTAACCTACGAGAACATGTGGGATGAAAGAGTAATTTTTTTCTGATTGGCAAACATTTTTGTTCCATATCATCTCTTAAAATTGTAAAACCCATAATCTTTCGTGTAAGCATACAGCCTAAAAGACCTTACCAGTTCAGTTCATATTCCTCTAGTTTGTCTTGTATACTTTTCTGACTATTTTGAGAGTGGTAAATTATGTTCTCTTGCTGAAAGAAACTTACTCAAAATTAGGGCGCATGTAACATATGCATGTTAAACATCGGCAAATACATCTGGAGTGAAGAGAATGCCTGACTGATGGGATGGTAGAGTAAGGTCATGTACACACACCAGTGACCTTCCTTCCCTTCACGTAATTGTTGACAGTTTTTTATAATGCCCTAACTCAACTTCATTGACACTGAAACAGTGAAGTGTTGCTCAAGGCCAGCAGCTATGAAGGAGTTAATGGAATACTGTATGAAAAATTCAAAATGGGCACGGTGCATAGCGTCGCACTCGCTTGCCAAGAGAAAACGAACTAACCCCTCTCTGGTAAACAAATTTTTGCGCTTCTCAGTGAGTCCACGTCCCTCCTCTCCTCACAGCCTCGCTGTACGTGAGGATATTTATGCAGCCCTTCACCTTTTTGTATTTTTTTGCCATGCCTCCCAAGAGCCCTGCATCATCTCCAGCATTGGGGGAGCCTGCTGCAAAGAAGCAGCAGCACTGTACTCTAATTCTCGAAAGGAAATTGGAAATTATAAGACCCCATGAGGAGGGGCAGGGAGTCTCGGAGATTGGGCGTGCTTTAGGCCTTGCTGTTTCCACCACTGGGACTGTGACGAAGAAAAAGGAGATGTACAAGAATATGGCCACCTTCTTCTCTGCAATTGTATACAGGTATTGCTTAATACTTTTTAACCCTTTAACCGCGGGTGTCATCCCAGAATGACATTGCAAAAACTGGACCAAACCGCGGGTGTCATTCTCGAATGTTTGTGAATATTTTTAATACCGCACGTTTTTTCCGTGCGCCAATTGTTTCAAGGGAGAGTAGCTATTAAGTTCTTTCACCCCAGCCGACCCTCAACTCCCTCCTCCCACCCCCCGGGCCCCCACCTCGCACCCCCTGGGCCCCCCATCCCACCCCTGACCAAACACGCATCAGTATCTGTCCAGCTGTGTGAGTGACAACACAGCTGATGTGGCAGTGAAGTGCAGGCAATTACAGTGCCTTTTACCTACCTCAATGAACACAGAGTGGGTGTTTATTGTATGTGCAGTGTTCATATATGTTTATAGTATTATTATCAGAATGAGGTTGGCATTTGGTAATGGTGTGCGAGCGAAAAATAGTGATTTTAGATCGCTCACTTCTAATGGCACTGCCCATCCAGTGATAATCAACAAAATCATGAAATCTACATCATTGCAAAGCCGAAGGTTAGTACTTTCTAATGGTACCTTATTTTTCGCTCTAGATTTATTCTGTGCAGAGTTATAAAGGTTTAAAGTTTGTTTACATTTTGGCTGGAACCCCCACGGGAGAGGCCAGTCAGGGCAAAACAATGCCCGCGGTTAAAGGGTTAATAGGGGGGGGGTGAAGTTTAGGTGGGGGTCCAAGGGGGCCCTGGGACACATCCCCCCATTTATACGTGTATATCAATGGGGAAAATCATTCCAATATACGATATTTCAAATTACGAAACTTGTTTTTGGTCCCTATCCCTTTCATATATCAAGGCCTCACTGTATACAGTGCTCTCACACAGTAAACGTATTCAGAGTAAACGATAAGCCTAGTGAACGAACAGGGGGTAATCAGGTCAACAAAACCATAATGAACGAGCTGAACCCCAAGTGAATGAAGTTGAGGAAAAGAGTAGGTCATAACCGCTATCTCCCATATTGAACGACCCCCTCCCTCCCAGTAGACGCTGCACAAGAGGCCAGATCTGAGCAACCTTTTGAGCAGAATTCAACGGAGGACGAAGATTTGCCTATGTCTACTTGCTTAACCCCTTAATCGCAGGGCGTCACTTTCGTGACGCTCGGGCACAAAGGATCATACCGCAGGGCGTCACTTTTGTGATTCTGTGTTATTTTGAATTATCCCGGGCTTTCAAGTGGTGGCTTGTATCATCTATCAGTACTGCCAATGTCCAACACTATTCAGCACTCCAAATCTCATCTGTACTCCCATCCATTATTGACATTTTAGCGATTTTCCCCCCTTCCTGACTCCCCTCCCTACCTCCCCTCCATTACCCTGTCCTCTCACCTCCCTGGCCGCGCTGCGCTAAGCAAATCTCCCCCAGATTTTTCCACAGATTTCATCCATTGAAATAAGCCCTATGCCCTATATTTATACAAAATAATATATACCAAAAAAAAATAAGGTAAGTGATAGTGGTATACACCAGGAATTGGCTAATTATCACCTGACAACACCTCACATGCATTCATTCGCTACATTACCACGGTAATTTCCCCTTTGAATTATGCCTTGTAAGCTATTTCTGTAATAAAAATATATATCAGAAAGGAAGGGAGAAGCCTAAGTGACATTTACATTCACCTGGAACTACCTATTTCTTTATGTATTGCTGAGATTTTCTACCAATAATTTATTAGCATGTAAGTTAGCAGCTGTCATCCTCATTGTCACTGTCAACCCTTGCCTTCTCAGATAAGCCGCGGCATTTGGTTCCTTGTCCTCCGCTGTGGTCAAAACATGTCGCACTCGCGCCCCGCCATTTCTGCCGCTTCTTCTTTTTTTTTTTTTTTTATGCGAGGAAGAAGGAATCAAAGGCCATGAGCCCGCAGTAACAGTTCCCTCCAAGAGAAAAACAAAATACAATAGAGAGCCAAATTCAAGATCCGATCATTTTGAGATGCCTGGACACACTGCGTTTGAAAGACTGGAGATCATAGGCAGCAGGAAATACAGATAGAGGGAGACAGTTCCAGAGCTGACCTGTTGCATAAATGAAAGACTGGGAGTAACGGTTAACTCTTGCATTAGAGAGTTGGACAGAAAAGGGATGAGAGTTTGCTGCCAGACGGGTGCTACGCGCCCGTTGTAGAGGTGGAGGAATGCAAGCAGACAGTTCAGAGGAGCAGTGACCATTAAAGTAGCGATAGAAAAGAGATAAAGATGCAACAGTGCGGCGAAGAGACAGAGGTTGAAGGGAGTCAGTAAGAGGAGGAGAGTTAATGAGACGAAAAGCCTTTGACTCCACCCTATTGAGAAGAGCTGTATGTGGGGAGCCTCCCCACACGTGAGAGTTGTACTCCACACAGGGGCGGATAAAACCCCTGTATAGAGTCAACAATTGTGCAGGGGTAAAGAAAGAGCGGAGTCGGCTTAGCACACCCAATCTCTTGGAAGCAGATTTTACAAGAGATGTAATATGATCTTTCCAAGATAAGTCCTGAGTAAATGAAACCCCAAGCATGTTCAAGGATGATGCAGGATTAAGCTGAATATTATTAAACATTAATGGGTATACCTGTGGAAGATTTTGTTGGGTTGATAGGTGTAAGAACTGAGTCTTAGATGCATTAAAGACAACCATATTATTTTTACCCCAGTCAGAGATACGAGCCAAGTCAGACATTAGGTGTGCCATAGCCTCATCCCTTGTTTCTTGAAGTAACTGTTGAGATGGGCGTTGCGGGAACCGAATGGAAAGGTGAAGGGTGGAGTCATCAGCGTATGAGTGGATAGGGTTAGATGTACAGCTTAGAAGATCATTGATGAATAAAAGGAAGAGAGTTGGTGATAGGACAGAGCCCTGAGGAACACCACTGTTGATAGATCTAGGAGAAGAACGATGGCCGTCTACAACAGCGGCTATAGAACGACCAGAAAGGAAGCTAGCGATGAAGGCACAGATAGAAGGATTGAAACCGTAGGAGGGCAGTTTGGAAATTAAAGATTTATGCCAGACTCGATCGAAAGCCTTTGAGATGTCAAGTGCAATGGCAAAGCTTTCGCCAAAGTCCCGAAAGGAGGATGACCAGGAGTCTGAAAGGTAGGTGAGAAGATCGCCAGTGGAGCGTCCCTGACGGAACCCATACTGATGATCGGAAAGAAGGTTGTGATAGGAAAGATGCCTTAAAATTTTTCTATTAAGAATTGACTCGAAAACTATTGAAATACAGGACGTTAAAGCAATTGGACGATAGTTGGAGGGTTGGGAGTGGTCACCCTTCTTTGGGACTGGCTGAATGAGAGCAAACTTCCAGCAAGAAGGAAAGGTACAAGTTGACAGACAAAGGCGAAAGAGTTTGCCTAGGCAGGGCGTAAGCACAGAAGCACAGTTCTTGAGAACAACAGGAGGGACCCCATCAGGCCCATATGCCTTGTTAGTACTGAGGCCAGTGATGGCAGAAAATACATCAACTGAAGAAATTTTAATGTCAGCCATGAGGAAGTCAGAGGGGAGAAGTGATGGATGAACAGCACCGGAATCGTCTAAGGTGGAATTGGAGGAGAAAGTCTGTGCGAAGAGATCTGCTTTATCAGTAGAAAAAATAGCTACAGAGCCATCAGAGTAGAAAAGAGGAGGGAAGGATGATGAGGTAAAGTTGTTAGAAAGATTTTTGGCAAGGTGCCAGAAGGAGCGGGAAGAATTCGAGTTGGAGAGTTGAGAGCATTTAGTATGGAAGAAATTATTTTTAGTAGAGTGAAGAACAGACTTAGCACAATTCCGGGCAGAAACGTAAAGATGATGTGATTCAGGGGTGGGTTGGCTCCGGTACCTTTTGTAGGCCTTCTCCTTGTTACGGACAGCATTAGAACAAGCGTGATTAAACCAAGGCTTTCTTGCGTTAGTCAAAGGATATGAGAAAGGAATGTATGCTTCCATGCCCGAGAGAATAACCTCCGTGATGCGCAAGGCACACTCAGATGGCTCACGGCCATGGAAGCAATAATCATTCCAGGGAAAATCAAAGAAGTACTGCCTGAGGGCCTCCCAGTTCGTGGCTCCAAAATGCCACAGACGACGTTTCCCTGGAGGGTCCACAGGCTGTACCGGAGTGATAGGACAGGTTAAGGTAATAAGGTTGTGATCAGAGGAGCCCAACGGAGAGAAAAGATTAACAGAGTAAGCAGAAGGATTAGTTGTGAGGAAGAGGTCAAGTATGTTGGAGCTCTCTCCAAGGCGGTCAGGGATACGGGTAGGGTGCTGTACAAGCTGCTCTAGGTCATTAAGGATAGAAAAGATGTAGGCTTGTTCACCAGGTGGATCCGTGAAAGGAGAGGAGAGCCAAAGGTGGTGGTGAACATTGAAATCTCCAAGAATGGAGATTTCAGAGAAAGGAGAAATGGACAGAATGTGTTCCATCGTAGAAGTAAGATAGTTGAAGAATTTTTGATAGTCAGTAGGATTAGGGGATAAGTAAACAGCACAGATATATTTAGTCAGAGAATGACAGGAAAGCCGAAGCCAGAGTGTGGAGAAAGAAGAATCAAGTTCAGGAACACGAGAGAAAGATAAGTCGTTGTGTATGTATACACAACAGCCACCTTTGGCTTTGAAATGAGTATAGAGAAAGTAGGAGGATACAGAAAAGGGTTTGCTGTCGGTTGCCTCAGACAGCTGAGTCTCCGTCACAAAAAGAAGGTGAGGTTTAGAGGAGGAGAGGTGGTGCTCAACAGAGCGAAAGTTAGATGAAAGGCCGCGAATGTTGCAGAAATGAAGAAGAAGAGAGCCAGACAGTGGTTCCAAGCACCTCGAGTCGTCACCGGGAGAGGGGCAGATGGCGGGGGCATTTATGGTCCCCCCCCCTGGGGACTCCGAGGATTGGTTAATCGACGCCATTTTTGTTGAATTTTGAATAGGAAGTGTAGTGTGTACTGTGCATGTAGTTTGGTGAAGATAGTTAGAGAAATTTGTACTGGAGAGCATGCTGGCCTACTCTCTGTGTAACTGAGACACTGAAAAAGTTCAGCAAAGGGGGATGGTCAGGAACTAGTCCTGAGGGCTGATGAAACGGGAGCTCCAGCACTCCCTGTCATCAGCTTTCCATCCACCTCGGGAGTACTGCCCTGCTCGACTGGTGCTACAGCCCATTGCAAAGGGCCCCGTGACTTCTACACCCAGAAAAAGTCGTGAGGGAAGCAGGAAAGGACTAAGTGACTCTGCAGTGGAACGTGAACTAGCGGAATTGTCAATGGTGATGATGGATAGTGATTTTGACCCTTCGGGGGAATCGTGTGATGAGCCAGGTGAGGAAATCGTGCCAGAAAGTACAGTACTAGTACGAGTGCTTCAGTGTACAAAGTTATCTCTAGCTCCAAGGGAAAGGAGCCGTTAGTGCAGCAAGGGAAGGAATTTGGGAAGGGAGTGAAAAGGCGGTGTATTAGCCCCAGAACAATGGCCCCGCGTGACCCAGCCTGCCATGAGTCCCGAGTTGATTCACCTCCCCGTTCTCGAAGCCCCACTTCACTCATTTCTTCCTCTTCTTCTGCTGAATTATCTCCGGAGTCTTCGTCGTCAGAGTCACCACCAGCATCAACAGTGAAGGCAGGCCGCAGAGGAAGAGGTAAATCCCTGACCCGTGAAAGTAGAGTTGCTACTAGAGTAAGGGCTGCTAGTGCTGTACGGCAACTCAGGGTCAGTGCGAGTGACCTTGAACGTGGTAAATCTCCCTCACAGCCACCCACCACCCTCACCCATCCTACACCACCGCGACAGGGAATCCTGGACGCCTTCGCGTGGATGGAAGGGTCCGATTTTGTGCCAGAACATTTAGTTTTTGATGAGAGTTCCTCAGGAGTACAGCTTGCCTTCACTTTTGACGATGATGCTGAGTGTGTGGACTTCCTTTTGGCCTTCCTAGATGACGAAGTCATGCAGCACATATGTGATGAGACCAACAGGTATGAATCACAACGTGCTGCAAGTGGTACAGGTGCAGCCAAGATATGCTGGGCGTGCAGGAGCTGTATGTGTTCTTCGCCCTCATGCTTCTCATGCCACACTCAAAGAGCATGAGTTGGAAGAATACTGGTCCATGGACCCCTTACTACCCTCACCCACCTTCAATAAGTACATGGCCAGAGATCGCTTCCGGAACATCATGGGAAACCTGCACTTTGCTGACAACGATGTACCTTCCCAAACTGACCCACTCTGGAAGATCCGGGAGATTCTGAGCAGAATGAAGGATAAGTTTATGTCATTCTTCCACCCCTTTCAGAAGGTTGTCATTGACGAATCCTTGGTTTTGTTCAGAGGACGTCTTCAGTTCGTACAGTACATTCCAAGCAAACGCCATCGCTTTGGAATCAAGTTCTTTGTATTGTGCGACTGTAAGACGGGGTACATCCTTGACTTCGTCATTTATTCAGCCAGCACTGTCGATCTGGATAAAACACACCCCCTTGGCTTCTCAGGCTGTGTAGTGAAAGTCCTCCTTGAAAAGTATTTTGGTGGGAATCGTGCTGTATACAGACAAATATTATACAGCACCGAAACTTGCCAAATACCTTTCAGAGCACGGCATTGGCTCCTGCGGCACTGTCAAAAGTAATCGTGCCCACTTCCCTAAATTCCCAGAGACAGGAACCTTGCATCGAGGAGACGTGCACCTACGCAAGTCTGAGAAGATGCTGGCAATACGATGGCACGACAAGAGGATCGTGCACATGCTCACCACCGTACATAAGGGGGAAATGACAGACAGTGGGAAGGTCGACCGTAGGACAGGCAAACCTGTGATGAAACCTGATGCTGTGTTAGACTACAATATCAACATGCAGCTGGTGGACAAGTCCGACATGATGATTGGTGAGATCGACTGCCTCAGGAAAAATACTAGGTGGTACAGGAAAGTTTTTCTGCATCTCATAGACATGACGATGCTGAACCCCTTCATCCTGTACAAGATGGAGGTCAAGCCACCCAAGTCCTTCTCCCTGAGGTTGTTCGCCAGGACTTGTGTTCAGCAGCTGCTGGAAAGATATGGTAGGGTGACAGCAGCAACTTCAAGGCGCCATCCAGTAACACTTCCCGACAGACTTGAGCAGAGGGCGTACATGGATCGGCACAGACTGGTGCTAATGCCTGCCACGGGCAAGAGGAAGGCTGCGATCCGCAGGTGCCAGGTGTGTGCACATACCACCCGACGCACACCTGAGCACAAACGCAACTCTTGGCAGTGCGCTGAGTGCCAGGTTCCCCTCTGTGTTACCTGCTTCTTTGATTACCACAGCCAGAAGCAGTTCTAAAAGTGCAAGTGGGAAAGGAAAGTAATGTGAAAATAATGTGTAAATAATGTGTAAATTGCAAGTGAAAGCAATGGATGTTCAGTACATATGACTGAACAGTGTATTAAAGTTTTATCTTACTGAAAGTGACAGTGAATAACATAGTGTAAGTAAAACAGAAGGGTAAATATTGAAAATACAATAGAAAATGTAAATAGTAATGCAAGTAATTAGTAATATAAGAATATGAGTACAAATACTTGATGTTATAACAGTGAAAGTGAATCCGTGGCTCTCTACGTATTTTACTGAATGAAAAATTGAATGACTTCAGTGACAATAAACTAATACTACTGAAGGAAACTTATGGATAAAAACTCTAGATATATATAAGTGTTATATAGTAATAGAAATATAAAGTGTGAGGGGTTTTATGAATAATAAATGATAGAGTACCAAGAGCGAACTAGCGCAAGTGGTAAGGTCATACACGCTCGTAATTTTCATTGCTTTCACAGTGTTTTTTTTTTTTGGAGTATGGATCCCAAACTACTTGATAATCATAAAGTAGTGTTTACAGTGTTAATATCTGGCTGTGGTAATCATATTACGGGTTGTCGGGAAGTGTAAAGTGGAGACTTCGTTACCCAACTTCAGAGGTCTCCACAAGTCCTACGGTAATCGACAAAGGCTCAACAAACATTCCAGGAGAAAGCTGATGGTATGAACCATAAGCATATGTAATTTTAATATTCTAGAACTAATAACTGATTTTTGGCAAATATTTTTTGAGAGTCTGTCAGAGCCTGAATAACCCCGCGGGACACGCAGAACATTGGTAAACATGCCCGCGGTGTAAGGGTTAAGATCAGTAAAATCCTAGCAGCAATGTAAGTTCTGAGAGAAGTCAAGGAAATTGAAACCAGCTACCTTAGGACACAGGAAGTGCTCAGTGGAGTAGAAACCACTTTTCATCCTTACATAAAAGGCACAAAATGGAAGTCAACAGGAGAAAACAAACACTCATTACACACTACTACCCAACTTGAGAACAACAGGAACCAGTTGCTTCTACAACATCTGCTACACTTCCTGGGAAAGACGATGATGATGTGATGTCAGTGGTGTCATCTTTGGACTTTGGTTTTATGAGAGAGGTGAATTAAGTAGAAGCATGTGGGGAACTGGTTCAGTCAAGCGATGAGGGCGAGACTGGTGATGGGAACAGGGAAGTGGAAGGTGATGTGGTGAGGACAAACCAAGTGTATCTCTCTGCCTCGGAACCACCTGTATTGAAGCCAACCAGGGCTGCCATCTGCTTCATTCTAGGTAAATAACCATGTGTTTTATATTTTATATATCTGAACTGTATGTGTTTGAAATGTGCCTTCATGGCTCAGATAGTGGACTTGGAGAGAGTGGTGCCACCCATATGCTATTTTTTCAATAAGATATGTTGTTCACAGTGAACGAATTCACTTTGAACGAGCTCGTCTGCCACCCATAGCCTCGTTCACTGTGCGAGGGCACTGTATATATGTGTGTATATATAAATATATATAAAAATATATATATATATATATTTATATATATATATATATATATATATATACACAATGTATATATATATGTTTATACATATAAATATAATATATATATATATATATATATATACAATATATATATATATATATATATATATATATATATATATATATATATACTGTATATATATATATATATATATATATATATATATATATATATATATTTATATATATAAATATATATATAAATATATAAATATACATATATATATATATATATATATATATATATATATATATATATATAAATATACATATATATATATATATATATATATATATATATATATATATTGTTACATAGCCTATGATTTCATCATCCTTTGTGTAATTTTAATGCACAGTATGCTGCATGTTTGATCACGAGCGTGTTCTGCCTCAGTCCCCCCCTTCTACCGTTATAGTAGAGTAAGTCGTCCTTTCTGTTGTTCAGAGCAGGATTGTCAGCGCTTTGTCCCCTATGGCTTCATTTGCGCGTCCTTCTTACAAGTTGTATCAAGCTCTACAGGCCCCTATATAATAAGCTCAGTCTCTGCATTATTGCCACTTAGATCTACTCCTCATTTTGTTCACATCTCTGTCCTCCCCTGTACAGTTATTATTATTGTGAGTGCTCAGGAAGTCTCCAACCATCTAGCAGCTGTGTGTAATTTGAGTATAACTGTTGTTGCATTTTTTTCTTGTACTGTGTAGCATAAGGTTAATTCTTAGGCCTAGTAAGGTTTTTGTAATTTATGTAGGGTTCTTGTTGTCAGCCATCATTAATAATACTTTGTATCTGTAATAATTTATCTTGCATTAACTGAGCATTACCCAGTGTATTTTCATTTTATCAGGGCTGACTTAGATAAATTTACTCTTGCTAATTTCGCGTTAATAAAGGCTATTGCAGTTAACCATATATTTAACCTGTTTTTTGCCATTACATTATCCTTATGAGTCCTGAATGTTTTGTTGTTAGTTTGAGCATTAAACTTTAACTTGTAATTTTGCCTAACTCTTTTGTTTTGAACCTGGAACTTTACGGGACAGTAGTGATTTTTAGTATTCTCACTTAAAGTGTACTTTATCTTTCTCTGTTCCGTAACATAAATTTGGCGACCTCTTATCAGGATATTCAGGATATTATCATAAGGATATTGCCTGATATTTTGTGACTGTGATTTATTCATGATGTCTACTATTACTACACTTGATGAAGCCAAAGATTTTTTGTCAAATGTGCAAACAGTGTGTGATGTAGAAAACAGAACAAAGAATGAACTTAAGCTTGTTGCTCAACAATTGGGAACTGCTGTTCGCTCTCATCATTCTAAAGATCAAATTGTTGACATGATTAATGAAAGCTTGTTTAATGTAACTCCTCCAAATGAGCAAACGCAGATTGAAATAGCTAAGTTACAGCTAGCCCTGCAGGAGGCTTGTGTGAAGGAAGCTGAATTTCAAGCACGTGCTAAGGAGGCTGAGTCTCAGGCTAAGGAGGCTTGTGTTAAGGAGGCTGAATTTCAAGCAAATGCTAAGGAGGCTGAATCTCAGGCTCGGATTCAGGAGGCACAGATACAGGCTCAGGCACAAATTGAACTTGCCAGGATTCAGGCAGACCATGCGTATCGCATGAATCAAGGTGGAACTGGATCATCTAGCTCTGATGATTTTGACGTGGCTAAAAATGTTAAACTTGTCCCTCCTTTTAATGAATCTGATTTAACCAAGTATTTTCAGTTGTTTGAGAGGGTAGCTACAGGTTTTAATTGGCCCAAAAAGTATTGGCCAGTACTCCTTCAAACTGTTCTCACCGGTAAAGCTCAAGTAACTTATGCATCTTTGCCTCAGGATCAATCTGATAATTATGATGTAGTTAAGAGCTTCATTCTTAAGGCCTATGAGCTTGTTCCTGAAGCTTATAGAGTAAAATTTAGGACAACTTACAAGCAAGATAAGCAATCCCATGTTGAGTATGCAAAAATCAAAGAAGATCTGTTAGAGCAGTGGTTAAATTCTAAGAATGTGGATTCTGATTTTAACAAATTTAAGCAGATGATTTTGCTAGAGGACTTCAAAAGGTGTATTAGTAAAGATGTAAGCCTATATCTTGATGAGAAAAGAATAGATAATTTGTCTGATGCTGCAGTTTTAGCTGATGAATATGTTCTCACTCACAAGAGATATTCTAGAGAAAAAGGGAAAGCTGAGAGTAAGTACGTTGCCTCTACTCAGAGTACAGGTAACAGGAAAGAGAATAAAGATGATGTTTCTCAGGAAGTAAATACCAGCTTCACCTCTAGATTTCAGAAAAGTAAATGTACTTATTGTAGTAAGCTTGGTCATACTACGGAGAAATGTTTCAGGAGACAGCGTGGTGTGAACAAAAAGGAGTCTTTAAATATTCAGTCAATTGGTCTACTGTCCACCCTTGAGAGTTCCCAGAATTCTTTAACTGAGTTAACTGAACCTGCTTTGAGAGGTAACTTAAATTCTCATGATGGAGCTCCTCTTTTGAGCAGTAATGTGGGTGACACTCTCAAGAGTTCATGTGCTAATTTCCTGTCTGATGGTTTTGTCAGTCCTCTGGACAATAATGACAGGAAATCAGTTAAAATATATCGTGATACAGGTGCTTGCCAATCCCTTATGCTGACCAGTGTTCTAGGCTCTAATGTTAATTCCTCTGATGAAACTGTAATCTTACAAGGTGTAGGGAATAATTACTTCTCTGTCTCTCTGTGCAGAGTGAATTTAGAGTCTGGTTTTGCTAATGGTTCCGTTATGGTTGGGTTGGTTGAGACACTCCCAATGTCAGGTGTAACTTTCTTACTTGGAAATAATATTGGCAGAAGTCAAGTGTGTCCAGCTCCTCAGTTGTCTAGTGAGCCAGTGGCTGCGACCCAGGATTGTGATGTTCCTGATGTGTTCCCTGCATGTGCTGTCACTAGGGCTAAGTCTAAAGTTACTGGTGATTTAGAGGATAATGATGATGATGATGTTATCCTAGCTGACACTTTTCTTGCTAATTTGGACCACTCACCAGAAGAGGCAGTACCCCGTAGTGTTGATAATTTGTCTCGTCAAGAGTTGATTGAGTTGCAGGTTGCTGACCCTGAGTTGAAAGGTCTAGCTAACTCTGCTTGCAGTGAGGAAGAGTCAGCTGGTGCTTCTACTTGTTATTATATAAAGTCAGGAGTACTTATGAGGAAGTGGAGACCCCCAACAGCATCAGCCGACTGTGAGTGGGAGGTTGTACATCAAGTTGTCATCCCTCGTGTTTGTAGGCAGGATATCATCAGAGTGGCTCATGATTCCAGTTTGGCAGGACACCTTGGAGTGAGGAAGACTGTGGCACCCATTTTGAAACACTTCTACTGGCCAGGTATCTTCAGGGATGTTTCCTGGTATTGTAAGTCTTGTCACACCTGTCAAGTTGTGGGGAAGTGTAATCAGACCGAAAAGGTTGCACCTCTAGTTCCCATTCCTCCTTTTGAGGCGCCTTTCACCCGTGTGTTGGTGGATATTGTGGGCCCTCTTCCTAAGACTTCTTCAGGATTTTCTTATGTGTTGACCCTGATTGATATGGCTACTCGTTATCCTGAAGCCATTCCACTTAGAAATATCTCAGCAAAGAACGTGGTTAAGGAAATGCTAGGGTTCTTCACAAAGTTTGGTCTGCCCAAGGAGGTACAGTCAGACCAGGGAAGTAATTTCATGTCAAACGTTTTCAAGCAGTCTCTGAAAGAGTTGGGCATCACCCAGATCACGTCTTCAGCTTACCATCCCCAGACCCAAGGAGCGTTGGAAAGAGATCATCAGACACTCAAATCGATGCTCAAGAAATACTGTTTGGAACATCAGAAAGACTGGGATAAAGGTCTTCCATTTGTTGTATTTGTCGCAAGAGAATCTCCAAATGAGTCACTGGGCTTCTCACCTTTTGAACTACTGTTTGGCCATGAAGTAAGAGGACCCCTTAAGTTACTCAAGGAATGCTGGCTGTGAGAGGAAGATGACGTCAACATGCTGGAGTATGTGATGAAGTTCAAAGAACGGCTGTCCACTGCTTTACAGCTGGCGAGAGAGAATTTAGGAGCTGCTCAGGAGAAGATGAAGACTTGGTATGATAAGAAGTCCAGGTTACGCCACTTTTAGTCAGGAGATCAGGTTTTGATTCTGCTACCAGTTCATGGGCAACCTCTTCAAGCCAAGTTTAGTGGTCCTTATTCCGTGGAGAAGAAACTCAGTGATGTCAACTATGTCATCGCCACACCAGATCGTAGAAAGAACAAGCAACTTTGTCACATCAACATGTTAAAGTTATATCACAGGCGGGACGAAAATAATCCAGTCTGCACTGTAGCTGTTCCACCCGAGTCTGCAAGTGAAGCTCTCCCATGCAGCATGAGCCTGAGTGATAGTTTGGGGAAGAATCCTGATATCATGAATGATCTCCAGACTAAGCTTTCTCATCTACCTCACGAGGAAAGGCAGGAGTTTTCGGCATTACTGCAGGAGTACCCGCAAGTGTTCCGTGCCACTCCAGGAAGAACCACTGTGTTGATGCATGATGTCGATGTTGGAGACGCAAAGCCAATTAAGTTGCCTCCTTACCGTGTGAACCCAGTGAAAGTTCCTCTCATCCAGAAGGAGCTTGGCTACCTGTTGGACCACAAGATGATTGAGCCCTGTCAGAGCGAGTGGAGTTCTCCTGTCACTCTGGTCCCTAAGCCGGGTGGGTCACAGCGGCTTTGCATCGACTACAGATGTGTTAATCAGATAACCAAAACAGACACTTACCCTCTCCCTCGCGTGGAAGATTGCATAGACAAGATCAGAAAGGCTAGGTACATAAGTAAGTTTGATTTGTTAAAGGGATACTGGCAAGTACCTATGACTGAACGTGCTAGGGAGATCTCATGTTTTGTAACACTAGGAAAGACTTTTGCATGTTCTGTAATGCCATATGGCATGAAGAATGCACCAGCCACATTTCAGAAGCTCATGAATGTTGTAACAGAGGGTTTGGCAGGGTGTGTTGTTTATATTGATGATGTATTAATCTTCAGTGACAACTGGAAAGATCACCTATGCCATGTCAGTAAATTTCTTGAGCGTTTGGTTCAGTCTAATCTTGTAGCTAATTTATCAAAGTGTGAGTTTGGTCAAGCTAAAGTTCAGTACCTTGGGTATGTAATTGGTGATGGACATGTTGCACCACCAGGAGCTAAGGTTCAGGTTATAAGTGATCTTCCCAGACCTAAAAGTAGGAAAGAGCTACAAAGATTTTTGGGAATGGTAGGTTATTACAGGAGATTTGTTCTTAACTTTTCAATTCTTGTATCACCACTTACAGACCTACTGAAAAAGGGAGTTAAATTTGTCTGGACCGATGACTGTGAATCCTCTTTCAGCAAACTTAAAGCTATCCTATTAAGTCAGCCAGTGCTCGCTACTCCAAATTTTGCTAAGCCTTTTAAGATGTCTGTTGACGCAAGTGATACAGGAGCTGGGGCTGTTTTGCTGCAAGAGGATGATCAGGGTATTGAACACCCTGTATCTTATTACAGTAAGAGTTCACTCCACCTCAGAAGAACTACTCAACTATTGAAAAAGAGCTTTTGCCCTTGATTTTGGGTTTACAGCATTTTTCATTTTATTTGTGTTCTGGTTTTGACCCCATAGTCATTTATACCGATCATAACCCACTGAAATTCCTTAGTAAGTCAGAGATTGACAAGATGGAGTCTACTTCTTCAGGAGTATTCATTAGACATACAACATGTCAAGGGGAAAGAAAATGTTATTGCAGATTGCTTATCTAGACTTTAGACAGATTGTTTTAGAGTAATAAAAAATTTCCTTTGTAAATTTCTTTTTCTTTGTGGGGAGGTGTTACATAGCCTATGATTTCATCATCCTTTGTGTAATTTTAATGCACAGTATGCTGCATGTTTGATCACGAGCGTGTTCTGCCTCAGTCCCCCCCTTCTACCGTTATAGTAGAGTAAGTCGTCCTTTCTGTTGTTCAGAGCAGGATTGTCAGCGCTTTGTCCCCTATGGCTTCATTTGCGCGTCCTTCTTACAAGTTGTATCAAGCTCTACTGGCCCCTATATAATGTTGGATGCAAGGGTGTGGAGAGAGTGGGGGAATGGAGTCTCGGACCATCACTTAGTGATGGCCAAGGTAGAGCTGCAAAGAAAGTGGTTGAGGAGGCGAAGGGAAAGACAGGAGGAAGCAGCTCCTGTGAGAAGAGTGGAGAAATTGCAAGATAGTGAGAAGAGGACAGAGTATAAGAGCATAGTGGAAGAAAGATTGGGAAGGTATGAGCTAGAGCAGATGGAAGGGGTGGAAGACGTATGTAAGATATTCACGGAAGAGATAAGCGCAGTGTGTGAGGCGGTTTGTGGAGTGAGGAGGAGATGCAAGGGTATGCAAGGGACAGCATGGTGGAATGATGAGGTGAAACGAGCTGTGGAACAAAAGAAGAAGGCATATGGTGAATGGTTGGCGAGTAGAGGTAGGGGAGAAGATGAGAGAGAGAAGAGAGAGGTATATGTGAGCAGGAGAAGGGAGGTTAAGAGACTGGTGGAGAGTAAGAAGAAAGTGGATGAAGAGTTTGGGAGGAATCTGAGTGTGAAATGGAGGGAGAGTAAGAAATTGTTTTGGAAGGAGGTAAAGAAAGTAAGGCAGTGTGAAATGGGAAATAGTAGGGGAGTGAAAGATAGGAATAATAGATTGTTGGTGGAGAAGAGAGAGAAATTGAGGAGATGGAAGGAGCACTTTGAGGATTTGTTGAATGTAGAGAGTGAGAGCAGTGTGAGTATAAGTGGTTGGGGAATGGCTGGGAGAAGAAGAGATGAGAGGAGGGAGGAAGAGATCAGTAGGTCGGAAGTAGTGGAAGCGATGAAGAAGATTAAGCTGGGAAAGGCCCCAGGAATTGATGGAGTGTGTGGTGAAATGCTTAGGTATGGGGGTGAGATTGTTGTGGAGTGGATATGGAAGTTGTGCAGATTGGCTTGGGAAGAGGGAAGGGTTCCAGAGGACTGGAAATCAGGTATAATTGTTCCTCTGTACAAAGGAAAAGGGGAGAGAGAAGTATGTGGTAACCATAGGGGTATTTGCCTTCTTAGTGTGACTGGTAAAATATATGGTAGAATACTCATTGATAGGGTTAGGCATATGACAGAGGAGCTAGTTGGAGAAGAACAAGGGGGATTTAGGAAGGGAAAAGGGTGTGTAGATCAGATATTTGTTCTAAGATGTTTAGTGGAGAAGTATCTAGAGAAGGGAAGGAAAGTGTACGCTGCCTTCATGGACTTGGAGAAAGCTTATGACAGAATAGATAGGAAAGGTATGTGGAAGGTATTAAGAATATATGGAGTGGAGGGGAAATTGTTGAGTGCTGTGAAAAGTATGTACGAGGGAGCTAGGGCTACGGTGCGAGTGGATGGTGAGCTGAGTGAGTTCTTTGATCTCAATGTGGGACTGAAACAGGGGTGTGTAATGTCTCCATGGGTGTTTAATATATATATGGATGGGGTCGTAAAGGAGGTACAAGGTAGGGCAGTGGATGTGGGGGTGGCCCTAATGAATGAGGGTGAGATTTGGAAGCTTCCGGTGTTGCTGTTTGCTGATGATACAGTATTGTTGAGTGAAGATGAATGGGAGTTGCAAGGTTTGGTGAATGAATTTGGGACAGTGTGTAGGAGGAGGAAGCTGAAAGTTAATGTAAACAAAAGTAAAGTTATGGTGTTTGAGAGGAATGAAGTCACAGAGTGTGCAGTGAGGTTGGATGGTGAGGATATGGAGAATGTGAGTGCATTCAAGTACTTGGGTAGTGTGATGAGTAAGGATGGAACTTTGGGGGATGAAGTACGTGAAAGGGTACAGCAGGGAAGGAAGGTTGTTGGCACACTGAAAGCAGTGATGAGAAATAGGGAGGTGAGTATGGAAGTTAAGAAGTCACTGCATGATGGTATTGTGATCCCTACCCTGACGTATGGAAGTGAGGCGTGGACCTTGCAAGAGGGGAACAAGTCAAGAGTGAGAGCAGTGGAAATGAGTTACTTGAGAGGAGCATGTGGAGTGACATGGAGGGACAGGTTGATGAATGAAGAAGTGAAGGAACGTTGTGGGGTAGATGTGGATGTGGTTGAAAAGATTAGGAGAAATACACTGAGGTGGTTTGGACATGTGGAGAGGATGGAGAATGAAAGACTGACTAAGAGGGTGTATGTAGGTGAGGTGGAGGGAGGGAGAGGGAGGGGTAGACCGAGGATGAGGTGGAGGGATGGAGTTGAGAGGTATATGAGGGAGCGGGGGGTGAGTTGGGGGGAGGGGAGTCAAATGGTGGGTGACAGAGTGACTTGGAGGCGTTTTGTCTGCGGCCACCCTTTGCGGGATTAGGGCGTCGGGCTATAGATAGATAGATAGATAGATAGATAGTCTCTGCATTATTGCCACTTAGATCTACTCCTCATTTTGTTCACATCTCTGTCCTCCCCTGTACAGTTATTATTATTGTGAGTGCTCAGGAAGTCTCCAACCATCTAGCAGCTGTGTGTAATTTGAGTATAACTGTTGTTGCATTTTTTTCTTGTACTGTGTAGCATAAGGTTAATTCTTAGGCCTAGTAAGGTTTTTGTAATTTATGTAGGGTTCTTGTTGTCAGCCATCATTAATAATACTTTGTATCTGTAATAATTTATCTTGCATTAACTGAGCATTACCCAGTGTATTTTCATTTTATCAGGGCTGACTTAGATAAATTTACTCTTGCTAATTTCGTGTTAATAGAGGCTATTGCAGTTAACCATATATTTAACCTGTTTTTTGCCATTACATTATCCTTATGAGTCCTGAATGTTTTGTTGTTAGTTTGAGCATTAAACTTTAACTTGTAATTTTGCCTAACTCTTTTGTTTTGAACCTGGAACTTTACGGGACAGTAGTGATTTTTAGTATTCTCACTTAAAGTGTACTTTATCTTTCTCTGTTCCGTAACAATATATATATATATATATATATACGGTATATATATATATTTATACATATAAGTATATATATATATAAATATATATATATTTACATATATATATAAATACATATATCAATATAGAGAGAGAGAGAGAGAGAGAGAGCCCGATTATCCGGGCTATATGGTGTTAAGGGGTGCCTGATTAGTCCGAAAGCATGATTAATCCGGCGGAAACACAAGTACTGTACTGTTAGACTGATTTATTTACTGGTAAATGTACACTTAAGTACCAGAAAGACCTTTCCAGTTCAATGTATATTCCTCCAGCTTGTTTCAGCATTTTTCAGACTATATTCAGTTCGGTAAATCACGTTTTCTTACTGAAAGATTTCCTCCCTGTTAGTATCGTCACGTTCTAAAGCTGTACCTACGATTGTTTCCAGCACAATGGACGAAACTCATCGTACTCAAATGTGGACTTCGTTTCCCAACTTCCCAACTGAAGATTAGGTTAGGTTACATTATTAGGTGCAGTTAAGCTAGGTTAGGCCAGGTTTAAACACTTAGATTAGAACAGTGTCTTCTGCCATTACGTTAACGAATCAAAGAGTCGTCACACCAGAACAGATAAAAACAGCGGGGAAAGATTTAACGAGAAATGTTTATTTCCCAACCCAGAAATAATCAGAAAAATATAACAGACTATCAGGATGAACTGATTTGGTAAGGTGCTTTTACTGCTTACAGCAAAGCGTATGTTTACCTCCCTCAAATACTCAATGTTCGTGAGTTCAGAAATTTGTGTACTCCTGTGGCAGACCTTGAAACCATTTTTTCAAAGTTATAAAGTCAGTTTCTTTTTCTTACAGATGTGAAAAGACTCGTCTGGTACACCTGGCTTTTTCCCCTCCTCCCTAAACCCATCTTGTGATTTGTTATGATTCGTGAAAGAAAATTAGGGGGCATGTTACATTAGAATTTAAACATAAAGTTAGGGTGCATGTTATTTTAGCATTTAAACATATCGGCGAAAACATCTGGGATGAAAGGACCACCTAGCTGTTTGGGATGGTAGAGTAGGGTCGTGTAAACATACCAGTGACCTTGGTTCCCTTCCCATAATTGTTCACAGTTTTTATGGCTCTCCCTAACTTAACGTTACTGAACCGGTACAGTAAAGCATTGTTCAAGGCTAACAGCCATAAGGGGTTAATGGAATACATTATTGTTTGTATCAATACTCTCTTTCACACATACACGAACGAACAAAAGAATGTGCAATAAATGTACACTTAACTGTAAGGAGCAGAAATAACTGTATGCTCTGTCGGTCCGAAATGTGTTGGGAAGCGACATCGAACAAAGAATGTGGAACTGAATGCCACCTTACGAGAACACTTGAGATGAAAGTATTTTTTCTTATTAGTAAACATAATTGTTCCATTTCGTCCCCTATAATTGTGAAACTCGTAAATTTTCGTCCAAGCATACAGCCTAATAACCTTACCAATTCAATTCATATTCTCTAGTTTGTTTTTGTATTTTTCTAGTTTGTTTTCTTATTATCATAATGTTCCTTAAGCTTTACCTACGTTTGTTTCCGGCATAATGGAAGAAACTTACTCATAATTAGAGTGCATGTTACATTAGCATTTAAACATAGCGGCGAAAACATCTGAGATGAAGTGGCAGGCAGCCTGACTGTTTGAGACGGTAGAGGAGGGTCGTGAAAACATACAAGTGACCTTCGTTCCCTTCCCATAATTGTTCGCAGTTTTTTATAGCTCTCCCTAACCCAACATCCCTGACACCGGTACAGTAAAGCATTGTTCGAGGATGACAGCTATGATGGGGTTAATGGAATGCATTATTGTTTGTATTAATACTCTCTTTCACACATACAGTACACGTAAGAACGAACAAAAGAGTGAAGAGTAAATGTAAGAGGAAGAAATAACAATGCTCTGTTGGTCCGAAATGTGCTGGGAGGCGCGATACCTAAGGAAGAATGCAGAACTGAATACTACCTTACGAGAACACGAGTATTTTTTTTTTTCTGATTAGCAGACATTCTTGTTTCATTTCGTTCCCTAAAACTAGGAAACCCATTACTTTTCGTCTAAGCATACAGCCTAAAGACCTCACCATTTCACTTCATATTCCTCCAGTTTGTTTTCTGTGTTTTTCTATTTTGAGGGTAGTAAATTACCTTCTCTTGCTGAAAGATTTTCTCTTTTATCACGTTCTTTAAGCCGTACCTATGATTGCTTCGGGCATAATGGAAGAAACTCATCGTACACAAAAGTGGATTTAGTTTCCCAATTTCCCAACTGGAGCCCAGGTTAGGTTAAATTAGGTTAAATTATTAAGTAGTTAAGCAAGGTTAGGCTATGTCAGGAGTATCAGTTGCCTCACCAAACTCCATCATACCACCCTTGTGATCGAGTTGTGAGCGGGAGGTGTGGGTGGGGGCAGGGTGAGCAAGACTCTCTCTGGTTTATCCATGCCTCTCTCCCTAGAAACTGGATGCTTCCTGTTTAATCCGGAGCTATTGTACGGATAATTCTATGAATTACTGTACCACTGAACCATTGGGTCACGGCCTGGATATACCGAAAGCTGGATAATCCGAGCCTGGATAATCGAGCTTCCACTGTATATATATATATATATATATATATATATATATATATATATTCATTCATTCATTCATTGCCAGACGCCATGTATCCCAAACGAGGTGGCCAACGGCTTAGAGTTAATTGTTTTACAGGGAGGGGCACTAATCCTCCACCAACCCCACTTGACGCGTAGGGATGCCAACAGCATCTGATGTTCCCAGGCGGTCACCCATCCAAGTACTAACCAGACCCAACGTTATATATATATATATATATATATATATATATATATATATATATATATATAAAATATATATATATATAGTATATATATATATATATATATATATATATATATATATATATATATATATAAAATATATGTATATATATAAAATATATATATATATATATATATATATATATAAAATATATGTATATATATATATACATATATATATATATATATATATATATATATATATATATATATATATATATATATACAGTACTCTCACGTCCAACACACGTTAGTCCAGCACAATTCACGTCCAGCACGGAGAGCAAATAATTTGTATTATTTAATATGATTTAATTACTGCAACACGAGTGTGTTAGCATAACACGCACAGAGCTCCGAGAAGTGGGCGAAATCCGCAGAGTTCACCTCTAGCACGATCACCCCTGGTCCAACACGGTCATACTGGACATTCCCATGATGATGATAGCCAATGAAAACTTCTGATCAAGTAGCCTTCCCCGCCCGCTATCGTGACGTGATCGTGATGCCGCCCAATTAAAAACGCTTCTGCTGTCACGTGATGTTTTGTTTAAATTTCTCCCGCCACAGCGCCACTCAGTCGCATAATTCGCATTGGAAGGTGCTTTTTTCTTGCTGCATTTTCTGCCCTTGTTACTGCATTTTACCCTGCTCACGATGCCTAGGAAGCCTTCTGAGAACCCCAAGAAGCGTTGGTATCTCCCTCAGGCCACCAAGCTAGAAAGCATTGAGAGGAAGAAGAAAGGGGAGAGGAAAGTTGACATTGCCAAGGCCTACGACATGAATGAAGCCAACGTGAGGACCATAATAAAAAACCAAGACAAGGTCCTGGCAGCAGTGAAGGCTTACAGAGTGCTAGGACAGGCAGAAGCAGGACCTTCCATGGCTGTGGACGAAGATAGTGATTTTGAGTGAGATTTCGAAGGATTTATGAGGGAGGTTGAGGAGGAGCAGCAGCCATTACCCGTTAGTGACGCCAGCAGCCATCCTTCGGGGACCCAGTAGGACTACCTACAGCCTTGGATACCACCTTCCATTCCCAGCAAGCCCACCAACACTATCCTAAAAGGTTAGTTATCATTCATAGCACAGTACCATTTATTATAATTACAACAGTACCAATATATGTATAGGTATATGGTAGGTATTTAGGGTGACTTTTCCTGGGGTTGCTGACATAATTCATTTTTCCCCATATGCTCTATTGTTTGTCCAACACGTTTTTGGTCCAACACGTGACCCATGCATGACAATATTACCGTGTTGGACGCGAGGGTACTATATATATATATATATATATATATATATATATATATATATATATATATAATGCATATATATCTATGTACATATATGTAAAAATATATATTTATATATATATATATATATATATAGTAGAAGTCCGATTTTTCGGCATCTATGGGACCAGGCAAGTGCCTAAAAATCAAAATTGCCGAATTATCAAAAACCCTACCCACTCAGTACCTTGTATGTTTCGGTGAACACTATCATCACTACTCATATCATTACAAATGTGTTTGGAGAGAGTACTGTATACTGTTTGATACTGTACAATACTGTAATGAATACAGTACTATACATGAATATGAAAAATAAAGAAATTAGTGAACATACTGTATATAAACGTAATGGTACAGTAGGCCTAGAAGTTCACATGCACTTACCTAAACTTATAGTAGGTTCCTTATTTACATATGTACAATAGATGGGGTTGATTGGAGTCTGCTACTGCTGGAAGAAGTCCCCAGCAGTAGAAGGTCCTGCAACAGGCTCTAAAGACTCATGGAGAATTTCAAGACTGACGAAAAAAATCGGAAAATCTGCCGAACGATCAGAGATTTTCATAAATGGAACTATTTCTCAAAACTGCTGAAATGTCAGATTTGCCGGGGACTTGGATGCCGAAGAATTGGACTTTTACTGTATATATATATATATATATATATATGTATATACATATACAGGTATATATATATATATATATATATATATATATATACAGTAGATATATATATATATATATATATATATATATATATATATGTATATATATATATATATATATATATATATATATATATATATATATATATATATATATATATATGGAGCCTCTGTGGTACAGTGGTAGAGTGTGCGTTTCGCACGCTGGTGGACGAGGGTTCACCTCCCGCCAGAGTTGTAAAAATTTTGGGAATCGTTCACCGAGCCACCTGCTACTTTGGCGGACATAAAGGGTGCCGTGGTTGAACCAGTGTCCCATAATAGTATGCTTGCACCCAATCGGCTTAAGGCAGGCCGTTTACACTTGGTTCACAGACTACACACACATCCAAAGCCACTACAACACTACGATCACACTTACAAGCACTTCTCACCCTACATACAGTCTCTAC